>NC_133238.1:15652146-15877146 GCF_040436345.1 Pagrus major
TTTGAAGTAACTCGCTCTGCTTTAACCCATCAGCACGCTCTGTCGTGGGCCAGAGCTCCTGCCGCCTGCCTCAACTTCAACTGCATGCTCATCCTGTTGCCAGTGTGTCGAAACCTCCTTTCCTTCCTACGTGGCTCCATCCAGGTATCCATACAAACAAGTTTGCTCCGCCATTTAATTAACCAAGTTGTATAACGTTCTGTCTTTAATCTCTCATTGTTCGTGATTTTAAAATGATATTATTTGCTCTTCCTGTTTGTATCCAGTGCTGCAGCCGCACAGCAGCTCGCCAACTAGATCGAAACATCACCTTTCACAAACTGGTGGCCTACATGATCGCCTTCCACACAGGTAGTGTTTCCACTGAAGATGTTAACAGTGTTACAACAACTTTCCACAAGTCAGAGAAGACTGATACCTTATAACAAAGCAAGACTGGTGTCAGAGGCACAGGAAATCTTTCCTACCTGGTGCCATCAGTCTCTCTAGAGAAGAGTCTTAAATTTCTATCCGATTTTTCTTCAATGGTTTTTTTCTTCAAAGTTGTCAGATGCCCAGTTTTTGCACCAGATAAGCAGCATTTTGCAGCTTCTACGGTCTCATGTGACCTGTGTGGTTATGTTGGATAAGTTTTGACGAATTAAAGTCACTTAATATAACTTCTTTCTCATCTTCTCATAGCCGTGCACATCATTGCACACTTGTTTAACTTCGAGTATTTCATGGACGCCCAGCTGAACCGCAACAGCAGCCTTCTTCCCTTCGTCCTGTCTGAAATCGGCAACGGGGACAACGCCTCCTTCCTGAACCCCATTAGGAGCAACGAGACGGTGAGTTGTGGTTAACGGAGAATACAAGTTCAGTGTTGTAGAATAAACATGCAGCTTCTGTTTTTACTTGTAGTTTGATGCCTCTTGTCTTGCTAAAAATGTGAAATCCCCTCTGCTTAATTGCAAAATTTGGTTTCCATGAGAAAAAAAGAAAATAGTATTACTTCATCCAACAAACTTCCTCATTGGTGGCATTTGTCCCTCGATATTTGGTAATTCCTCTCCTCCTTCCTCTTTGCTAACACAGATTCTCTTCAAAAGCAGTAACAGAAAGAAAAGAGAGTTTGGATCTTTTGTGTCATCAAAACATAAAATATGCAGATTCTTCTGGCCTCTTGGTGTCCAACAGTTTTCAGATCTACGTGGTTTTTCACTCAAAATCTGAAATATTCTGAATCTGAGGTTGGAAACATACAAAAATTCCTTCTAAAAACTCACATTTTTAGCCTCGTTTTTGCCAAAAATCTTAAAAAGCTCAAAGTTAAAATGACACTGCCATTTTACTGAGTGTACTTGTGACCAAACTCAACCTTTCGATCATTCGTCCTCCTCTTTGTCCTTTCTTCACTGCTAACAAACTTCAAGATTTGAAATGTGAGGTCAGGTTTAATGGCAGTTTGCTTTCTCCAGTTTACTTGCCGTTACATTCAATAATATTATTTTATTGTCAAACAAAAACATCTGATCAAAGTATTAATGTCTTACCTGACTTGTAAAAACGGACTGATTTCAGTTCCTTTTGTCTGGTACTCACCAAAAAAACAAGTCTAACTCAAACCCTAATGTCCCAACAGGGAGAGGAACTATGACAAACACATTTGGTACATGAGGGAAGTTAGCCAATAAACATGACCTGCAGAAGTCATTCAAGTGGAAACAAGTGAGGAAATGTTTGAGTTGAAGACCTGGTGACACGACCCACGCCGTGACTAATGAGCTGTGTGGAGTAAACTGAGGGTGAAGAGTTTAAAAAGTGATAATCAGTAAATATCTGACTGTGTTTTGGTGCAGAATCCTACCATCGTCATGTTCACCACCATCGCCGGGCTGACGGGCGTGGCCATCACACTGGCCCTCATTCTCATCATCACGTCATCCATGGAGGTGATCCGCAGGTCGTACTTCGAGGTGTTCTGGTACACCCACCATCTGTTTGTCATCTTCTTCATCGGACTGGTTCTCCACGGCTTCGGGTAAGAGGGCACAAAACACAACTGAGTTAATCCCTTTCCGAGAAGTACCTGCCTGTCAGGGACACTGTTTTATGGACACTTTATCTGAGACTTATCTGCTCGACCGTGACCCTGTTTCGACTCAGACTTGACTCAGACTTGACTCATCTTGACTGAACCATGACCCTGTTTTGAGACTCGTACTTACCTCGGTCTCTTCTTTAGTGATCATTTTCTATGGTTCTGCTTTGGACATCAACAACTTTACATTAAATATTAAACCACGTGCAGCATAAAATTAAATAAAGTAAACACATTTGCAAGTTTAAGTACCACATAAGTAATTACAGCCAATATAAATATTCTTTGAGTCCTGAAACACTGAAACACTTGGTTCAGATTCCCTCAGTTTCACTAACATTAATAGTAATAATGCTCATTACTAAATATCTCCTCTGTGTTTTGTTCATTGGCTGCAGGCGGATCGTGCGAGGACAGACAAAGGACAGCCTGAAAGCAAATATGCCGGTGGATTGTGCTGATCGGTTTGAAGAGTGGGGAAAAAACGGCTCCTTCTGTCCTGTACCGGAGTTTGTTGGAAACCCACCGGGGGTGAGCTGTTAGACATGTTTCTGATTTTCCAAGTGATTAATGTTGATTGGTCTATTTCAATCACTGGTTTGAGCAGGTGACGTCGTCTTTCTAGCTGTTGATATTAATATAAATGCTCCATTATTTTCCTTCTCTCCAGACATGGATGTATGTTGTGGGCCCCATGATCCTCTATGTGTGCGAGAGGCTCGTCCGCCTCTATCGATCCCACCAGAAAGTGGTCATCACCAAGGTGAGTATGTGCTAAAATAAAAGACGTGTATGCTGTTGTAGCCTGTCAAGGCAAAGCAGCAGTTTGTTGACGAGTCCTTGAAGCCTGTTATTTACACCCTCAAGGCGAAGTCGAGCTCCGACTTACACTTTTATCTGAGCAGCTACAGTGAATGAAAGGGTTTTAATAAAAAATCAATTTGCGATCTCAGGGACTGTATGGAGCAATTTTATGTTTAGGTTTGTCCCCCAGTATCTCACTCAACCAGTATAGGAAGACATTTCAGCATTGATTTTGAGTCAATGGGTCACATGACATGCTGTTCGCACCCGTCCCTCAGGTGGTGATGCACCCCTCCAAGACGCTGGAGCTGCAGATGAAGAAGAAAGGCTTCCGCATGGAGGTGGGGCAGTACGTCTTCATCCAGTGTCCGTCCGTCTCCAGGCTGGAGTGGCACCCCTTCACCCTGACCTCCGCCCCCGAGGAGGACCACTTCAGCGCCCACATCCGTATCGTTGGAGACTGGACTCAGGGGCTGTACGAGGCCTGCGGAGGAGACAAAACGGAGCCTCAGGAGGCCTGGCAACTACCCAAGTAAGACACCAGGAAACTGTGGCTGAAATTGCCTGTGATTACATTTGATTGCACCCTCCGCCTCCTCCATGCCGCTCTCCTTTGAAACTCCAGCAGTCGGGGTCAAATTTACAGCCCAGAGGCTTTATTGTACATCTTTGTAAATCTTTCTCCCTTCAGGGTTGAGTGGAGAAGCAGAGAAATTGCTGAAATTATACAATATTACTATCATACCAACGTCAAAGTAGTTGTCCTGGTGAGCAAGCTGGAACATTTTTCTGCTTCCTACAGACCAAACCATGAAACACAGAGGCAGTTATTCAGAGCTGCTGCCTTCAGGGACACATTTTTATTTGTTGTTTAGATCCGATCGATATCTTTCTAATCAGTCTCTCTCTGTGTTCTCAGGCTGGCCATCGACGGCCCGTTTGGTACAGCCAGCGAGGACGTGTTTCGTTACGAGGTCGTGGTGCTGGTCGGCGCTGGAATCGGCGTGACTCCGTTCGCCTCCATCCTCAAGTCGGTGTGGTACAAACGCATCCAGAACAACCAGGAGGTCTTCACCAAGAAGGTGAGGCAGGTTGTCACACCAGCAAACTGGTGAAGTAAAGATGTGTTTACTTAAAAACACAATAAATAAAGAGACGTTGTGTGTTGCTGTTGTCCACAGATCTACTTCTACTGGCTGTGCCCGGAGACGCAGGCCTTTGAGTGGTTTGCAGACCTGCTGCAGTCTCTGGAGGGTCAGATGACGGAGAAGGGAATGACCGACTTCCTCAGCTACAACATCTACCTCACCCGCTGGAAGCAGAACGAGGTGCGACCGGCTCATGCGACGACCTTTTTCATGTAATCTAATGAACCTTTTACGTGAGAACAAACGTGGTCTTTTCTTTGTCAGGCGGCTCACTTCCGTGTTCACCACGAGGCGGAGAACGACCCAATCACAGGACTCAAACAGAAGACTTTCTACGGGAAACCCAACTGGGACAACGAGTTCACCAACATTGCGACGAAGCACCCGGGGTGAGGCCCTAACACCAAACACTGAGTAGTTACTCAGTAGACTCACAACTACTAATTACTTAATCATTAGCTACTGTTGTTTGTGCCTTCAAGTAGTTAAACATGATACTGAGTAGTTACCCAACAAAGACTCATTAACTACTAATTACTTACTCATTAGTTACTCTTTTATGTCACTTTACTTGAAACTTTATGTCATTGTTGTCCCTGCTGCTGCTCACATGTTTACTGCCATCTCTACTACTAATAATTGAATTGTTGGTCCCCTGCAGCACTAAAGTGGGCGTCTTCCTGTGTGGTCCACCTCAGCTGGGCAAATCTCTGGAGAAACAGTGTCTGTCCCACTCTGAGGCCGACGTCAAGTTCATCTTCAACACGGAGAACTTCTAAAAAAAAAAACTTCTCAAGGACGACGAGGAAACGTCCCAAGTATCAGTGAGACTGACGGTTAGATTTTGAATCAGGTGCATGCAAATCTGTATCTTTACTTCTCACCACAGACGTTTTGTAAAGATGCCGTTGTTGCTCAAAGATGGAAGAAATAACCCCGCTGTGTTTTCCACATTACCTTGTTCTCCTTTTCTGCTACATCTTTCAGTGAAACTGCTGGTTTCTAAACTTTTCTTCCCATTTTTTTTTTATCTTTATTTAGCTTTTTCTATTTGTCAGGATTTCTGAAAAGCAATTTTGGTTTTATTTTCCAACCTTAGGGAAGCAAGAAACAGGAAATAAACTTTCTGTCTACTTTCATCTGATTCACTGTGCATCAGTAGAAGACCTTTGCCAGCATTTATAAACACTGTACATGAATCCTGGACGTGGATTTTATAGGTGGTGGTGGGTGTACCAGCACCTCATAGGGATCTTTTTTTACATGTTTTTTACCTTTTTTGTTCAGCTTTATTGTCCTTGTTTTAGCTTTGCTGCTACTCCCGTGTAAATAGATTTGGGAGATGAATTCTTTGTATGTGTGCCAATAAAGCTGATTCTGACTCTAACTCTGATTGTTTTTGGTTTAATTTGGCTACAAACCAGCAGGTTTCTGGTCATCGAAGTCACTTACATAAATAGTACTTGAGTAAAAGTCTTAAAGTGTCTGATATGACATGTACTTCTAGCAATAAATGTAGTTAATAAGTCCAAGTAAAAGTAAATTAAACAGATTTACATGTGTGTATAAACTGTTTGTTTAGCGTTGGGTGATGTAAATAAAATGTATTATTTTATATGTATTTTCAAAGTTTAAGAACACAGAAGTGGATCTAAACAATAGAGAAAAACTGCAAGACAATTCAAACCGAGGGGGAAAAATAATGAAACTTTTCTCAACTTCAGGTATAAAATAAACAGAATCAACACAAATAAATCTCTTCATGTTTATTTTCCTGCAGCTCCGAGTACAAAAACCCTCCTCTTCCTCTCGTTGACACGATAACAAACATCAGAAAACACAGAAGAATCAAACTGAATGTGTTGATCTCAGCTGCTTCATGCTGTCAGGCGTCAGTGATAAATATCAGCTAAATGAAACTATTAAAGCACTGCAGTGACATGAGGAGATAAATACAATAAGACGATGATGTTTTCATGCATCTGAAGGCAGAAACACGAGAAAATAATACAGCTGGTTTCTTTTCTGCAGCTTTAACTGAGCGGTGACTACACACAGCTGTGTGGATGTGGACTCTGTGGCACTTTGTGGCCCCCTGCTGGTCACATGAACACGCTGCACTCGTCCTCTGGCGGTAGTGATGGTCATCTATGAGTGTGTGTGTGTGTGTGCGTGTGTGTGTGTGTGTGTGTGCGTGTGTGTGTGTGTGTGTGTGTGTGCGTGTGCGTGTGTGTGTGTGTGTGTGTGTGTGTCCTATGCGATAGCCACAGCGAACACACTGACCACACAGTACATGGTGCGGTTCTCCCATCTGACGGTGCAGCTTCCTGCAGAGATGAAACGACACACAGGTGAGAAAATGGAGGAACAATGAACAGAAATAAAACAAGAGGAAGTAAAGAAAACAGAACTTAACTGAATAAAACACCAGAAAGTAAATGAATGTATAACAATAGAACATAAAGCTCTGTTTTATTAGGTTAAAAACGCTTTTTATAAGAAATAATCGGCTTTAAAGAGGCTGCATGTCAATGTAACTTCTGTTTGTTTGTTAAATCTTTGGCTGCATCCAAAACACGTCTTATTTCTTCGAAAGTGAAAAACATTTATTGTTCAATATTCTATTCTAATGTCTGTTCGATGCCCTGCTAACAATTCAAACATATTTTAAACGGACATCTCGGGACACACGTCAGATTTTATGAACTTGCTGTGAAGCAGGAACTGGACGAGACTTCTGCCTCACAACAATCACTAATCACGTCGGCCATTTTCACCTGAAGCTAACGTCTGCAGCCATAAATAATAACTGTTACAGCAGCCCAGCTGATCAGCCGAGATCTGAGGAGGTGCTGTCAACTCTGCTGTCCAACTCTGAGAGAGGTGTGTGCAGCAGAGTCAGTAAATGTTTCATCTTAAAGCTGCCATGTGAAAACTATATTATTGTAGACACACGTGAAAGACGCTGCAGATGGAGACATGTTTTGTTTGATTACTGAAAAGATGCAGCTTTTATTTTGTAGCCTGCTGTAGTCTGATTATTGGAAGGACTTTCAGAATAAAAGGGGGATTTAAATGATGAAAAGTAGCCGTGTGCAGTGATACAGATCATCGAGGATGACGAACACTGAGATGCATCGAGTCAGATCATTAACAGCTGAATCTGAATCAAATCGAATAGTGAGGCCGGTGAAGATTCACACCTTTATCTGACACGTTTGGCTCTGTAGGCTAAACTGTGTGGCTCCTCATGATCTTTTTCTTCTATGTGTTTATTGGTGGATCAAAGTGCTGCGCTTGTTAAGTCAATTTAAAACAATCTGGCATCATTAGTATCAGCTCTATTTATTGACGAGAATTACACGAAGGTACCATCCTTCCTCTGTGACTTTACACTCTGCTTACCGTCCATGGCGGTGTCCCAGTAGCAGGAGTTAGCTGTGTGGAGGCCCGCTCCTGTTTTCTGCATCACAGCACACGTCACTGTACGGACAAACAGTCACAATAAACACTTCTGGATGCAATCACACCTCAAGAGCACATATTTAGGAAAATGGAGACGTGCAGGACTGATGAGGTTCATTCGAACACACCGATGTATTTGTAAGGTTTCCCCACTTTGAGCATCTGTGTGAGGCAGCGCTCCACGATGCTGGCCGTCCATTTGTTCACCAGACTCTGGCTGTAGTCATCAGTCCCGACGACGCTCTCGATACACTGACATTAACGCGCACACACACACACACACACACACACACACACACACACACACACACACACACACACACAGATAACGAGTCAGTGTTTACAGTCATGTGGGAGTCACTGGGTGCTGGTTCACCCCGAGGAGACTGAATCACAGAGCACACACTGTTTCCTGTTTCAGCACAAACACATCATTCCTGACCATTAACGTGTTTTCTCTTTGATAAGTTCGTCACTACACGTAGGAGCTGAGATGTAACCTTTGAGAACGGGACAAAGAATATAATCTAAATTTAACCTGTCAGGAGGCCTCATGTGACAAAAACAGACTTTAAAAACAGCCTAAAGCTGAAGTTATTAACTCTAACCTTAAAAAACTTTCTTTAATAATAAAAACTGAACCTCTGCAGGATCACAGGAGGTTTGTTTCTCTACTGGAACAAAAATGGGGCTGGTTAACATTTAAATAACAAATATTTAGAGAAATTTAAAGACAATTTACACGTAAAACTTCTGCAATACAGCCCATAATTTACAGAATCATATATGAGTGACAGTTGTTATTTTTTTTGTTATTTTACTTCTTTGTATTTCATTTCATACATTCATCAACAGAGTGTTTCACTGGTCTGATAGGATAATAATGATTATAACAACCTTTAACGTGAGAAACAAAGCTGGACCTGATGTTAAATGGTTGTGATTACCTCTTTCACAATGTTATCAGCCTCCTCAGAGTTGAAGGAGCCCTGAAAGTGTTAAACAACACACATATTTTATATATAACAACTGTAGAAGACTGTTAAAACCAGCTACAGACACATTAAAACATAGTTATTAAGCATATAAATCACAGTTTAACGTGAAATCTGTAGGATTAATGCAAGAAACACACAATAAATCACATATAAACAGATAATAAGCTAGTTCTGGGTATAAAACGCAGTGTTGCATCGTGATTTTACACTGAAAAATAAAGAATTAGCATGAAAAATCAGCTCGGACGCAGCGTTAGGAGTGGCTAGCTTGGGCAGCTAGCCAGGTGTTAGCTTGCTGGTTTCTAGCTTCACATATTCAAAAACACGTCGATTCACAGACAGACCTCGTTGCCGTTGTGATATTCCTCCATTCCTCTCATCTACCGCTGCGGTGAGGAGGTGAAAGTCGTGACCGGGCTCAAAAGAGGAGAAAAACACGGAGATGTTGTGGACTTCCTGTGAGCTGTCAACAGAGCCAACGAAGAAGAAGAAGAGCGACGACAACCCCCGAAGAAGAAAGGGCGCGCGAGCTAGCTAGCTGCTGACACCTGCTGGAGCTTTATCGCTAATTCACTCGAGTTTATTCAGTTAAAACATCAACAAACTGTGAAGAAGAAACAAATATTTCATAAAAGCTGATGTTGCGTGACATTATGTCAGAAATAACGTGCTTAGACTCACTTACAGATAAGAAATGTCAGCGTTTCTTCTTCTTCTTCTTCTTCTCCTCTTCTTTTTCTACGTATTCGTCTTCTTCTTCTCTGGTCTTCTCCTCCTCCTTTTCTTCTTCTCCTGCTGTCTTCTTGTTATTGTCCTCCTCCTGTCTTCTCCTCCTCCTGTCTTCTTTCTCCTCCTCCTCCTCCTCCTCCTGTCTTCTTTCTTCTCCTCCTCCTCCTCCTCCTGTCTTCTTTCTTCTTCTTCTTTCTTCTCCTCCTCCTCCTCCTGTCTTCTTTCTTCTCCTCCTCCTCCTCCTCCTGTCTTCTTTCTTCTCCTCCTCCTCCTCCTCCTGTCTTCTTTCTTCTTCTCCTCCTCCTCCTGTCTTGTTTCTTCTTCTTCTCCTCCTCCTCCTGTCTTCTTTCTTCTTCTCCTCCTCCTCCTCCTGTCTTCTTTCTTCTTCTCCTCCTCCTCCTCCTGTCTTCTTTCTTCTTCTCCTCCTCCTCCTCCTGTCTTCTTTCTTCTTCTCCTCCTCCTCCTGTCTTCTTTCTTCTTCTCCTCCTCCTCCTCCTGTCTTCTTTCTTCTTCTCCTCCTCCTCCTGTCTTCTTTCTTCTCCTCCTCCTCCTCCTCCTGTCTTCTTTCTTCTTCTCCTCCTCCTCCTGTCTTGTTTCTTCTTCTTCTCCTCCTCCTCCTGTCTTGTTTCTTCTTCTCCTCCTCCTCCTCCTGTCTTCTTTCTTCTTCTCCTCCTCCTCCTCCTGTCTTCTTTCTTCTTCTCCTCCTCCTCCTCCTGTCTTCTTTCTTCTTCTCCTCCTCCTGTCTTCTTTCTTCTTCTCCTCCTCCTCCTCCTGTCTTCTTTCTTCTTCTCCTCCTCCTCCTGTCTTGTTTCTTCTTCTTCTCCTCCTCCTCCTGTCTTCTTTCTTCTTCTTCTCCTCCTCCTGTCTTCTTTCTTCTTCTTCTTTCTTCTCCTCCTCCTCCTCCTCCTCCTCCTGTCTTCTTTCTTCTTCTTCTTTCTTCTCCTCCTCCTCCTCCTCCTGTCTTCTTTCTTCTTCTTCTTTCTTCTCCTCCTCCTCCTCCTGTCTTCTTTCTTCTTCTTCTCCTCCTCCTGTCTTCTTTCTTCTTCTTCTTTCTTCTCCTCCTCCTCCTCCTCCTCCTGTCTTCTTTCTTCTTCTTCTTTCTTCTCCTCCTCCTCCTCCTCCTGTCTTCTTTCTTCTTCTTCTTTCTTCTCCTCCTCCTCCTCCTGTCTTCCTCTCCTTTCTTCTCCTCCGGAGCAGAGCAGAATCTGATGTGACTCTGGTGCTTGTTCCTGCAGCAGGTCTGGATCTGCAGCTGACTCTCCTCACAAACTTCCTTATAGAGGTCAAATATTCAGTGATCGCTCATAAACATTTGTAATTGTCGGCCTCGAGTCTGCAGGAACTCCTTCATCCTACAATCAGCTCCAACAGCTTATAATCATCAACTCCCCTCTTGTCTTATCAGTGAGAGCATCAACCTTCAACAGAAAACTTTCATTTCAATGTGAAAACTGGAGAAAATCAAGCGACTCACATTCGACTTCATATAAAAATTCTTTACTGAAATCACAAAAATCCAAACGATAAAAAACTGTTAAATGAGATTATCATGTCAGAATATAAAACTGATGCATACAGATCACATCCAAAGTGCAAATGTGCTCAAGGACCAGGTCACAATAAATACGATTATTTACATCCTCACAGTTTAACACACGCACACACACACACACACACACACACACACACACACACACACACACACACACACACCCCTCAGCTGCTGGGTAGAAAATGTGCGCGCAGAGTTAAAAACAACACCCAGCAACAAGGTGACGCTGGTCATACTGGTGGAGGAGGGGGCTCAGCTGTAGGTCACTTGTGATTGGACAGTGGTTTAAAGTGTAGTGGTTGATTAAAGATGGAGGCAAACGTGTTAAATTCACAGAAATCATCACCGGGCTCGTCTTTGATGACATCATTACAAAGAGACCAATCACAATACTCCGGTTAAAAGGTGCAATATGTGAGAAACAGCCACATGTCAAATTCATACATAAAACAAACAGGAGGCATCATATCACTAGTGTCGCCGCTAACTGCTGCTAACTGTAGCTGCAGTTAGCTCAGGTAGCCGTGCAGCTAGCTGTCCGGACTGGGAGCACTGGGGAAGTGTTGGTAGCTGGTTAGCATGCTAACTTCAGTAGATATCTCTGCAACACAGTACACAGATGACAAAGTGACAAAACATGTTGTTTCTTCACATTTTGATGAAAATTTCAACTAAAATCTTACATATTGCACCTTTAATGTTAAAATCCTTTATCTAATTTCATTCTGTAACTTATTCGGACAAGTTTCACACATCCTGCTGCTGCTTCACATTAAAAGCATTCACTGGCAAAGCAAGGCTGGCTTTTATTGTGAAGGAGCTACAGATAGATCCCAGTGCAGCTGTCAGAGGAACAAGTGAAGACGCATGAATCTGTCACAGCTGATCTCTGCTGTGGCTTCACTCTGTGCTTCAGGCCGACATGATGAGGATCCTGCTCACCACAGAGCTGTAAGAAAACACCTTCATCCCCGAGGGGAAGTGTTGAGACACAGTTAAAGGTTCCCTGTGGAGTTTAGACCTGCAATGTGTCGAGAAGAAGACCGCAGGCTTGTTAACGAGGATGAAAACAACGTTGTTTAAAATACTTAAAAATCAACTTTGTAAATGTTTTAAAAACTCGGCACATCGTTAGACCTCATGATACCAACTAGAGACAGGACGATGTGAGATTTTATCGTGGATCCTAATAAAACGTGCTTGAGATCAGCTGATCGCGGTGAATTTCCGTTATCGGGATAATCGTTCATAAAGCTGTCGAGCCTGATAATAAACAGTCCGGTAATGATCTCCTGGTTCATTTTTTATGTTCACAGGGGGAGCCTGCATCTTTGCAGTCAGGACATAAGGTAAAGTGATTCCAGCATGTTTTAGTGCCATGTAGAAGAGTTTTAAAATAAATATTCGTTTCTGTGCGTAACACTGAGTGTTTTTAGAACAAAACTCCACAGGTCTGCTTTAAGTTTGCCTCGGCCTCGCTGCTAATGAACCTTCTCACGCTTTGGTCTTTTTCGCGATGACTGAGGCCACCTGAGAGTCTATTTCTGGGATCACAGCACTGTGCAGGCCCCAGAGCGAGGCCCTCTGGCTCCGGAGGGTAAAGACCTCTGCTGTGCTCCTCTGTTTGTCTCTGGGTCGGAGGGAGGACGCTCTCCCTGGACGGCTGCCTCCGCTGGGGTTTGCTCCCTGTCGTTGGTCGGCTTCGATCTGGAGAAGGACAGCCGTCTGAAGAGAGACAGCTGAGAGGAGGACGAAAAGATTCTCTGTTAATTTCCTGTCATGTCAGTTTGCTAACAAGTGATTTCTAGAAAAAATACGTGACGATCAAAGTTAAAGGTGTGATATGTAAGAATTGGTCTTCTGTTGGATTCATACTACAAACTTTATAGTTAAAAGCCGCCCAGCAACAAGGTGACACTGGTCATACTGGCGGACGCGGTGCTGAACAACCTGGTGCATAACAAAGAAAGTGTTTTGTTTATCATTATTGTTATTGCTTGTGTTTATCTTTTATTATTTTAACCACTCAGATTTTATTGCTGTTGCTGTGCAGTAGTCTAAATCCATTTTTGTTTTTTCCATGACGTTTAATTGATTGATTGATTGACACAAAGTTTAGGGATCGTAAGAAGTATTGCAAAGGAAAAAACAGCATCGGTACATCTCTAGTTTCCAGTTGCTTCAGTTTCCAGTTTTTGTACCTTCTTGTTGGAGCCTGATTGGCTTTTAGAGCCCCCGTCTGCCGTCCCATTGGCTGGTTTGGTTCTGTCATCGGTCTTCTCTTCACCTGTGCTGTCGGGCTGCTCGCTGATTTCAGCTGCTGTTGATAAAACATTCATTTGATTAATATTCCTTTATTACTACCCTGTTAGTCCAGATAAGTCTTTGCTTTTTTTATAGAATCTGTTGAAATGTAATTTGTTCTCTCAGCTTTCTGTGTATAAACTGATTAAACAAACCTTTCTGCTCTCCATCAGGTCTGGATTCTTCTTTCAGCTCTTCAGGCTTCTGGAAAGATCAGATGTTTCATGTTGGTAACACAGGAAATACTTATAAATAAATAAGTATTAAATAAATAAACCTACAGGACTCTGAGTCTCCTCTGATGGTTTCTTTGTCGACTCGTCCAAACTGGAGGGCATCCCCTCCGTCTCAGCTGACGTATCCTGCTCTTCCTCCTCCTCCTCCTCCTCCACCTCTTCTTCATCATCTTCCTCTTCTCCGTCCTCTTCACTTTTTCTCCACGTCTGACCAAATCCTTCTGTCAAATCCTGATATAAAAAGGGAATAAATGACTTGAAATGACCTGGTGGACTGGTTGACACAAGGTAGCAGTTGGAAAGATTTAGATTCAAGGGAGAAGCTCAGTTTTAAATCACACTACACGAATTAGGAAGCAGATTTTTTTTAAATGCGCATTTTAAAAGGGATTTAAAATAAAGAGGAAAGATGGAAATAGGTAGGATGGAAAACATAAAGAAAAATACCACAATCCTGGCAAAATTGCGATGGGATTACAGGAGGGATTATAAACACAAAGACTGGAAGAAGAAAACAAAGCCCACCTGATCCTGAAACCAGCCAATCAAACGCTCAATGAACAAAGTGAATGAGAGATGAAAAGCATCAGATTTCAAATTATGGAAATTTGCTGAAAACATAAGTTGGTCAGAGATTTTTTCTGCTTGTTTATGAAGTAAAAATGACAAATGTTCAGTGAGAATTTGCTGCTTTTCTATCTATATTAAATTCACTTTAAATGCAATATAATGGGACGTTATTCACAATTCCCTGGCATTGTTATGACAAATCTATGAAAAAAGATTCCTGCGTAATTTTTCCAGTTTTGATAGTTTTCACTTTTTTCACCCAGATTTCTCAACAAGAACTACTGACATATCAAATCTGATCCTGTAAGATGCTTCAGAAATATTACAAACCTGACTATTACTTTTCCAATTTCATTCATTCGGTGGTTAAATGTGCATTTAATCAAAATGTTCTGAGAAAAAGTTAGAATGTCATGTTTAATTACAGCATAAGAGCTAAAGTAATGTGAAGAAGTTCTGTTATTTCAAGAATAAAGTCGTCTGTGAAGCAGTTGGTCAGCTTTTACATTTCAAATGAGGGAAGTGATGACCTGAAGTTTCTCGGTGGCCCAATGTGCAAAACACAATAATTGACAAAACACAACAGCTTTGGCGACAATGTAACTGGAAAGGGTTGGTACCTTGCGTTGTGTTTTGTACATCAGGGCCACCGTAGTTTTCATCAATAAATCATTCATTAACAGAGATTTTATGATGTTGAATGATGTTTGAAGTTTGACAGCTTCTTAGCATCAGAAAAGATAAATGTCCGAATTCAAAATGCTTTACTCTTGAAATGTCAGATTATTTCTCTGACAATGGCCTCATTACTTCTATAAGTGTATTCATGAAAATATACTATAAAAATATTACTGCTGCCTTCAGATTTGTGTGTTTCAGTGAGGTGTTTTGTTCCCCTTTAAAACTTCTATCCCAAATCAATTCCTGAAGCTTCTTTAAAAACAAAACACGAAAACAATGTAAATCAAATAAAAACAATTATTTATTACAAACACAGAAATGAACAGAAACAAAAAAGAAAGTAGAAAGATTGAAAAAGTAGGTAGAAGAATAATTCCATATTAAAAAAATACTAAATACTAACGATAAAACAAGCTGCATCAGAAGAATATTAACGAGCTGGTACCTTTGTTTAAATTTCGGAAAATATAAACACAATTGAAAATGGTCTGTAATGCATTATCATAAGCATCCAGATAATCCTGTGCAGCAGGGAAAAACAAACTATTCTTTTATATATAGCCATTTTTAAGCTGCGACAAGAAGGTAAACAAAGCCTTTAACAGCAAAACGCGAGATGAATTCAGTGTAGAAATCACTTGATGGAAAAACAGAAGTGGTACTGAGCAAAACAAGAGAAGAAAGCAACTCACAGGTGCATTCGTAACACATTAAACTGACGAAATAATAAAATATGAGCAGAAAGGCACTGTATGTGATAAGTTCTTGCAAAAGCAGAAGGTCCAGAGATTCCAACCCAGTATCAACTCAGTCAATCGAAAACTGATGAAATGTCACCTATAGGATTCAAGTTTAAAATGGAAAAAACACGTCTTACAGAAATCCTTAAGATTCAATTTCGTCATTATTTCACAAACAGATTTTTACCAACATATATAACCGCACAAAAGATATTCAAGCTGAGACACAGTTTAAAATTCCCTAACCCTAATCCTGGCTCTAGACAGGGCTTTTAAATGTTTTTTCACGTTTTTAGTTTAAACTTCACATTTTCTGGCAATTTAAAGAGAAAACTACTAAACAAATTAAACTGACAACAGAGAGAGAATAATTGAAAATTAAAAATATTATTGGTTGCAGCCAAGTTCAAATTTGATTCCTGCATAATTTTTCAAATTTTTTATATTCGAACTCGACTTTTAATAAAAACAGAACTGACGCTCTGGCTGGTCTCCGCCCCTCCAGGGGTGATGAATGGAAAAATCTTTCTCTCTCGTTGATAAATGTTTTTTGGTGATTTTCTATGCAGATGATGTTACTCAATTTTTCACAGAAAATTGAATAACATTACTTTTCCTACAACACTACTTCATTTAGGGTTGCAGCCATTAGTTGATTAATTGATGTAAACAATCAATGGATGTAAACATAATTAACAACAAATTTATCAAAGCACTTAATTGTTTAAGTTATTCATGAAGCAAAAACACCAAATTCAATGTGAATATTTGCTACTTTTCTCTGTTTTTAATCACTCCTAATTATATATTTTTGGGGTTGTTTGCATTTGAAGATGTCACCTTCTGCTTCTGGAAATTGTGATGTTCAATTCATTGATTGGAATAAATGCTGACAGATTGATCAATATTTATAAACAATCATTTTAAGGACTTGTGTTATTTCAGGTTGAGGTACTGTGGTAACACATCATCTCATCGCCTGACCTTTGACCCCTGACCTGAGCTTACTTCTAGATCTATTGAAATCAGCAGACTTTTTCTTTTTAACAACTTCCTCTTCCTCCTCTTCTTCTTCTTCTTCCTCTTCTTCTTCTTCCTCCTCCTCTTCTTCTTCTTCCTCTTCTTCTTCTTCCTCTTCTTCTTCTTCTTCTTCTTCCTCATCCTCTTCATCCTCCTCATCCTCTTCTTTGTTGTCTTGATCCTCATTTTCTTCTTCTTCCTCTTCTTCTTCCACTTCTCCTTCACTCTCTTCCTCTTCTTCTTCCTCAGCACTCTCTTCCTCTGCCCCTTCTTCTTCCTCCTCCTCTTCCGCCTCTTCTCCTTTTTCATCCTCTTCTTCACTTTCCTCTTCGTTTTCACTCCCTTCTTCCTCACTGCTTTCCTCCTCTTCCTCGTCAGCACTACTTTGTTCTTCCTCCTCCTCTTCTCCTCCCTCTGTTTCATTTGCCTTTGAGGACTTCAAAGACTCACTCTCACCTTCCTCTTCCTCACCCTCGCTTTCTACATCCTCCTCTTCGTCCTCACCTTCCTCCTCTTCATTTTCAGACTCTCCTCCTTTGCTCTCTGACTCCTGACTCGACCCTGCCTCACTTTCCTCCTCTTCCTCCTCTTCTACATCACTTCCTTTGCTCTCTTTCTCATCAGTCTCGGCTTCACTTTCACTTCCTGCAGTCTCACTTGCATCCTCCTCCTCTTCCTCCTCTTCCTGAGCACCGCTGTCATCTGCCTCCTCATCCTCATCAGTTTCTAACTCGTCTTCTGGTTGAAGAGTGTCGCTATCTTTGCCCTCTTCTTCTTCTTCTTCTTCTTCTTCTTCTTCTGTTACTTTCTCGATACTGTGACTGATATCCTCCTCCTCTTCTTCCTCACTTACTTCCGCACTCGTTCTCTGCCCTTCCTCCACCTCCTCCTCCTCCTGTTTGACAGTCTCAGAGTCTGTCTGTTCCTTACTATACTCTTCACTTTCATCTTGACTTGTTTTCTTCTCGTCCTGACTCGTGTCCTCCTCGTCCTGACTCGTCTGCTTCTCATCTTGACTCGTCTCCTTCTCGTCCTGACTCGTCTCCTCCTCGTCCTGACTCGTCTGCTTCTCATCTTGACTCGTCTCCTTCTCATCTTGACTCATCTCCTTCTCGTCCTGACTCGTCTCCTCCTCATCCTGACTCGTCTCTTTCTCGCCCTGACTTGTTTCCTTCTCATCCTGACTCGTCCTGACTTCAGGACTCTCAGGTGCAGGGATGATGTTGATGCTGACTGCAGATTTGTTGCTAAATTCCTCATTAAGGAACTTCGTCACGCTGTCTTTCAGGACACCACGGCTGCTCTCGGAGGGTGAAGGTGATGCTGAGCTGGAACGGCTTCTAGACACCACCTCATGCATTAATACCGTTCCTGCTAAAGAGGCAGCTCCAGCAAGCAAGCTGAGATTTGACGTCTCTTTCTGTGTTTCTTTTGTGGGTTTTGTCCGAGCCTCTTTTTTGTTCTTCTCATTCTTTGATTTTTTTGAAAAATCTGTCTTCTCTTTAGATTTTTTCACCTCAGAGAGCAGTTGAGAGCTACTTGAGCTCTTTTCATCACTCAGATGAATCCCAGGTGAGTCTGTGTGACTGCGTTTACCTGGCGAGCTAACCCCTTGCACGACTATCGGTTTGCTTTTAACTCTGACAGGTTTAGGCTGCACTTGCTTAACTTTCGCCACTGCAGATTCAGAGCCTGAAACCGTCTTTCTGGTTTCAAGACTTTGTTTAGAGTCTGAGAGTTTCCTGCTGACCTCTATCAGCTGGCTTTTCCCTTGAGCTGGCCTGAGTCGCTGCTTGGACGCTGCCCTCCTAATGTCCCCGACACCCGGAGCTTTGTTTTTCCCGGGCTTCCTCTGCAGCTCCTCCACGGCCATAATCAGGTTCTCTTTGTTCTTGTTGGCTGTTTTCTGTCTCTGCGGGCTCTGGGAGGCCAGAGCGCGAGCACTGTGGCCCCTCAGGAGCTCGGTGGGTAACGCCCGGCGAGGAGAGGCTGTCTCGCTCTTACGAGACGGCGAAGTCGAAGAGAAACTGCTCTGATTTAAGAGCTTCCTCTCCTTTTTTTGGTTCAATTTCTGCCCTTTAATATTCTTACCGTGCTTACCCTTCCTCTATCCCCAGCACGAGAGAGCAAGAAGAGGATGAAAAAGAGGCATGCATTAGAGAGGAAAAGAGACGTGCAAAGAAATCAAAGAGAAAATCAGAAATGTTTGACTGGATGATGGAAACTCTTCCTTGGCTCTAACAAAGACAGAAGAAAAGTGCGAGTTACCTTCTGAACTGGAGACAGAGTGAGCGATTTATCACTGGGGTCCATCTTCATCACATGTGTCTATCAGGACGAATAAAAAAGCAAAATTAACATTAAAATCTACTCATCAGACGTCACTCACTGGATCTGATCTCTCACCATGTTGAGGAAGTCTGTGGTGTCTCCCAGCCCTTTAACACTGTCGGTGTCGGTCAGGCTCTCCACAACGCTGTCTGTCTCACCTGCTAGGAAACAGGAGAGCAAGTTAGTCCAGAAACCTTTTTATCCTTCAGAAATGAAGGAAACGTATCAAGTTTAAGCTGTTTTGGTTTTATTCACACAACTCACAGTTTTTGAACAAACAGATTTTGACTTTTATGTTTTTAGGAGATTCAAAAGTGTTGAAATCTTTCATTGTCAACACAAAGATTAGATTTAGATTTAATTGCATTATCCTGTATGACAGGAAATAATTTAAGATTTGATTTTGCAAAATGTGTCAAGACGAGAATACAACGTAAGTTCCTGGAGAGATAAGTGAATACTCGCAGGTATAAAAGGTTTTGACAGGAGAGGAGGGATGCAACTAACAAATATTTTCATTGTTGATTACTTTCTGGATTAATTGATGGAGGAGGAGGAGTTTGAGGAGGTGGAGGAGGTGGAGGTGAGGTGAGGTGAGGTGGGGTGAGGTGAGGTAGGTACCCTGGTGGTTTGACCCTGCGCTTCCATGTTGGTGAGTGCCGTTCAGCACCTTTCTGTGGGTCAGCTCAGGTGGAGGCAGTCTGGGCGGGATGGTGTGGCTGGAGACGGGCAGCTGCGGGTGGAGGTAGCCGGGCATCATGGCGGGCAGCGTGCGGAACATGGCGCCGAACTGGTCCGGAGATCTCTCCTGTTGGGGGAAGGTGAGGAGAATGAATGAGCTTACAGGGGAAATTGTTCTTTTTATTCTTGGCTGCCTTTAAAAGTGCACTTTAACTCAACCTTTCTAAAACACAAACATGGAAAAAGAGGAATATTAAAATCATTAAATAAAACACTGCATGAGACATCTACATTCTGTCATTTTGATGTCACTTTGTAAATCAAAACATGTGTAAAAGTTCATTATGACATTGAAAACAGCAGTCTGACAAAGTCATGTGCACTATTTTGTGAATCACATGTTGATGTGCTCTCTACCCACCCGCTCCCTCCTGCGAACCCGAGCAGAGAGGCTCCTCTGCAGGCTGGAGGAGTCGGCCGTGTCCCCCAGCAGCTCCACGTACGGCTTCTCCAGGAAGTTTTCCGTCACGTCGTCTTCCTCCAGAGTCACGTTGCCGCTGTTCGGATCCCTCGGCCGAGCCAACACCACCATGTGACAGCCACCGCACGGAGCCTGAACAAACACACAGTCAGTGTTTATTTATTCACATTTAAAATGATTAAAAAATGACTGATTCTATTAGGAGCTGAATCAAAATATCTGAATCATAATATTTCCATTGGCAATCACAATAAAACGTTTAATAAAAACAAAAAAATGTAATTGAATAAATTAAAAATCAGAAAGCTCTCATGTGACACACTTACTGCCTGAACGAAGTACTTGAGGAAGCGCGGACACAAAGTTGGTTTGAACTGGTTGGTGAAGTTTTCTTCTCCCAGTCCCAGTTTACCGTGACGACCGTCTCCAAACGTGTACAGCAGACCGCCGTCTGAAAGGGAAACACCACAGCAACGTTTTATGACTGAGGACTTGAGGAGAAAATCAACTGAACTTGTGAAATAAAGTAAGTATCTGTTAACCTGTGACGACAGCTGTGTGGTTCTCTCCACAGGTCACCTGACACACTCGGCCCTTCTTGAAGTGCTCGACGGGTCGCGGCAGCCGCGACTCGAAGATGAACGTACCGTGACCGAGCTGCCCGAACTGACCGAGACCGAACGTGAAGACGTCGTCCTCTGAAAGACACAAACAGATTCATTAAAGGATCAATTAATAAAGGTTTAATTTAGCGTGTCTGAGATCACTTCTGATCTTATTCAATGGCAACTTTAATTTTTACATTAGTGATTGTTTTTTAAAGTTTTATGGTTGTTTTTACTTTATGAGGCATTTTATTTTAATATTTTTTCCTCTGTTTGGTGAAGAGGTTTGAGCTGCATCTCTGCAAGATTTCATACAAAAATACACAAATTAAATAAAATAAAATATAAATTAAATATATATTATAACTGTAGAAACCTCAATGACTTACCCTTAACTCTTAAATCATTAAGACAACTAACACATTAAAAGAACACTATAATATATAATATAATAATGTCAAGTCAACAAAATGGATTCAACTTTAGTATGTAGAAAAATGTGCGTCAGATGTAGTTCTCAGCCATATTTGTAGTTTTATTTCTCTACCTGTTAGTGCCACCGTGTGTCCCCCGCCGCAGGCCACCTGCACCACGGGCTCCTTGATGGTCTTCACCAGCTGAGGGACTCGGTGTCGGGGCAGCTGGTCGGTGCCGAGGCCCAGTTTACCGCTGTCACACTCACCGAACGTGTACAGAGCTCCGTCAACTGACACACACGAGAGACATTATTGAACATTTCATCTTCCTTCTTTGTTCATACATTTTTTTATTTTTTGGTTCTTATATCATTCAGCAAAAAAGTCAATAAACCAGAACCAGAAATATGATAAAACAAAATCACACAGTTGAGCTTAAACGTTCATTATCAAACAGTCCAGAATGAAACTTCCTGCTGACATCTGACTGCTTCATTTTAAGACTCGTACTCGTCTCTACCACTGACTGTGCTCACCGGTCACTAAGGCAGAGTGGTAGTATCCACAGGACACCCAGCTGATTGGTCGACCCACGTTGACTTCCTGTGGCGAGGAGGCGTGGCTCTCCTTCCCCAAGCCGATCTGACCCTCCGTGTTGTCGCCCCACATGAACAGTTTACCGCTCTCTGCGAAACAAACACATCACTTCTGTTGACGATCGTTGCTCTGCCTCATCTCGTCTTTCAACATTTTATAAAACATGTGACAGTGGGAGAAGCTCAACATTCAGAGAGATATACTTTCATTATCCAGCATTAATAATATAAATCAGAAAAGAAAACAAAATTTGATTTGTAAACTCCGATTCACTCTAGAATGTAACTGGCTAAAAAGCTTTTAATTCTAGAAATGAACCCCAACATATCTGCGTTCTGTGCAGCACTTCACGTGAGAAATTATATTTTATGGACACAATCTACAGACTAAAACATTTTTAGTTTAAAAACATTCTAATATTTTTTTCCTTCAATTGAAAAAATACTGACAAAATGTAACACTAACATGTCACAGTTTGAATACTAAAACTTTGCAGAGTTTTGGGGGAAAAAATTAGATTTAAAAATCAAATTTATTGACAAAATCATGATTGAGAGAACAATTAAAAATATAAATGTAGGCAAAAATATTAATTTAAATAAAAAGTCTAGTCTCTGAATGTGACCTGTGAGAGCAGCGGAGGTGTTGGACCCAGCAGCGAGCATTCTGATTGGTCCATGAGAATCAAACATCTGGATCCTCTGGAAGGACGTCCTCTCCTCAAAGTCTCCGAGGCCCAGCTGACCCTCACTGTTCCCACCGGACGCAAACACTTTTCCCTGAGCTACAAAGACAACAGATGTGTAGAAAACTGAAGAACTTCATCTTAAATGTGGTCCAGTCTCATCCGACTCAGACGCTGACTGACCTGTGCAGATGAGAGTGTGGTTTCTTCCGCAGGCCACCAGCTGAACTTTCTCTGATTTAAGAGCTGAAATCAAACACAAAGACAAACAGATCTGCATTTATGGTTACAACTCCAAGAGCTGCATGAGGGTTCACTCGTGAACTTGGGAAAAGTAGCTCGACAAGTTCTAGGACTTCTTCGGCTTCTGCTGTACGGAGACATCTGATGTTTTTATGGTTGTTTCTCCGTTTTAAATCAAGTCTCCAGCTGCTTCAGGTGTTTAGCAGAACGCTGCAACTCTGTTTTACTGTGAAGCTCCAGAAATGTGTTGTGGACTACGAGACTTCACCTGACTTTCATCAGCACGGAGGGAGGAGATGATGACTCCATAAATCTGCCTAGAAATCCTCATAAAAAGTCGCTCCTTATAAGTGCAGAACTTGCCTTAGAAAAATCATGTTTTTAAGTTTTCTTCAGTATCACAGTGATCATGCAACACATATACGTTCATGAAATGGCTGCCAGGAGCTGTAGTACACAGACATCTGAGGAGCACCACTTGTCTCCCAGTCTGTCTCTGTCTCTGTAGATTAGACCAGATTATGGACCCTCCAGATTGGGATTATAATGGGAACAAATCTCTGTGTTTCCCGTTCAGCAGGGCTCTTCCCCTTCTAGTGGCATACGAAGGGAAAGGCACTACATTTATACTTATCTTGGTTTCTTATAAATTTAGAGACTGTCTATAAATACTTCCCTGTGGAGGCTGACGGAGGCGTCTCCTCCTCTCAGGGACTCCCTCTTCACTTCTGAAGGCAGCTGTCAGTGGCAGCACTTCCACACAATACTCTCTCTTTCTGGACCAAAACAAGGAGCAGAGAGCGATTTAAAGACCGACCTTTGACACAAGTCGGCTTGTTCACAGTCACTTTGGAGCCCAGACCGAGCTGCCCCCAGTTGTTGCTGCCGAACATGAAGAGTTTCCCATTTTCTGTGGAGACAAAGACAGAGGCTGCTGAGTGTTTGAGCTGCAGGGACACCTTAGTGAGGAAAAGGCAACTGTTCTCACCCAGAATCAGTAAAAATCAAATACTGTGAAGGTTTAACACTTTTCAAAATGTCTCCTCTCACCTGTTATTAAGGCGGTATGCTCGTCTCCACAGGCGATCTTCGAGGGCACGTCATTTTTGAGCCAGAATTTACTGGGGACGTTGTCAGCAAATTTACTCTTTCCAAAAGTGAAAACTGCTCCTGATTCTGACAACAAAAAAACAAGTGGTCTGATCATCAGTGGATCATTTCAAGGTATATGTGAAGTGAACATATCAAATACTTTGATAAATGGTGCTTTTCTTTCTGTCATTTCGATGTAAACGTCAAATTTAGAGATAAATCCAACAGCTGCTGATAAAAACGGAGCCCTGAGGTGTTTGAAAGTCCACCTGTTGATGGATTTATACCAATAATCTGTGGTGTCATGGAGTGATTTCATTTATGATTATTTAGTATTTTATTATACTGGTTTGTTGGCAGTTTGTCATCTGATCTCCAGCACCTTAACTCTCGAGGAACACTCTGAAAATAAGTCTTATTGTTGTTGTGATTTCCTGTCCTCCATCTCATCATGTCAAATAAAATAAAAACTATAAATTAATAAAGTAAATAATTAAATCATTCCCTATAATAACATCCGCGTTTACATATTTTCATGATATGTGGAAAAGCAGGAGAAGTGTTTGAGTGAAAGTAGCAACACCTCATTGTAAAAACAGTCAATCAAAAAATAACAGTATATTAATGAGAAGTATGGACTTGAAGTATGATTTATAAAGGTGCTCATAGGAAGCACAATGTTTCGGCGTATTATTGAATTGTAATAACTCATGCATTAATGTGTGAGCAGTATTTTTGTGCAGCACCTGGAGCTCATTTTAACTCGTCCACTGGAGCTAAAATGCAACATGTCCTTATGCAATTTGGTGGATTTGAAGAAGCCTATAACGTAGCATAAAATGGAAATACTCACAGGCAGAAGTACGTCAAAGTTAGTGTTTTAATTGTGTTATGACAGGATAATACCACACATGAGCTTAGATGATTAGCTTAGACGTGTTAATATTTCATGACAGAGCACGTTGCAAAAACTACTTTTAAACTACTTTCCAGCCAACGAAAAGGCAAGAGAAACACACAAACAGCTAATAATGTAAAACATGTAACCAGGCATAATGAATACATCGCTAAAATACATACAAACTGACAGTTTAAAGCGGAGAAAGTGAACATAAAAAGGGTTTATTCTCCGTTAGCCAGCGAGCTAAAGCAGATGCTAACCCGCGCCGCTGATTAGCTGGATAAAGATGCTAACTAGCTTAAAATCCTCGCTAATAAACGATAAACGCTCGTTAAACGATGAGATAGTTGTCGATGTTTACCTGGGATCTCGTCCTCAGCCTCCCCCGCCATCTCTGCGGGACTTTAATCCGCTTTGCTCGGTGTCGTGGGCGTGTTTGTGTCCCTCTTGTTTTCGAGTCTGACAACCCGGAAGTAAACAAAACGTCTCCTAGGCTACGACGCTGAGCACGTGACTCTTAAAGGGACAGGACGCTTGTTTTCACGCTGGTAACTCACGTTAGTGGCTGTTGTTGTATTTAAAAAACAGGACAACAGGACTAATGTTTGTCGCATTTTCTGTCTTTATTAACACGAAACAACTGTTACTTTCTCGATTGAAAGGCTGAATATTATATTGTGAGAGTTTTCGTGATTATGATACAACACCTGGATGTTTATGATGCAATATATGATGCGTTTATGTGCCAACAAGTACACTGCACTGAGAAGAGGTTAAAAGAGACATAACTTTTTAAAAATCATCACATTTTTCTGTTTTTTCTAGACCCTTTCTTTGTCTTAAAGGTGCACTCTGTAGTTTTGGGGAAGACATTTTAATCAGAAGAGAAAGATTTTCACAGACTGATATTTTCATGCCTACACGCTGACCTACCTTATTGATGGAGGATGTTGGAGCTCGATTAAGTCTGCAAGGAATTTCCTGCCGACACTTCTCAAGGCTCAACAGCCCATTCAAAAATCAAGCATTTTTAGTATGCCTGCTGACATTTGTAATTGTAACTACAGAAGCTAAGTAAACTTACATTAAAAATAGGAAAAGAAAGAAACTTGGTCTGATGTTGACTGAAGCACGCCCTTTCCACACATCTGCTGCAGAAGCACACACATATAAATCTGAGAAAGTATTGTACGTACACAAACAGGAGATTTGCATAGTTTCAGGTTCGTTTGTGCATTTCTACTCAGTGGAGAAAGTGCAGTAGATCCCCCAGTGATCACTGGTGTAGCGGCCACACTGCAGCTTCTCCAGCCCTATCAACGCCATGCTGTCAGGTTCCAGCTGTGGGACTCCTTCTTTGGCAGCCCGGCGAAGGTAGAGACGGTCGAAGCGGAGGCGACACTTGTACTCAACATCTTTGTTGGTGTTTGTCTGAGTGTCCCATGTGTAACGGCAATGCTCCGGCTCTCCCAGCTGCTCCCACACATCACAGACGCTGCTGGGAAGGCCCACTTTGGCCACCTAGGATGGAATGACAGGTAAGAAGACAGAGGTGATTTATGATTTATCACGTCAACAATGTTTCTACATGTCAGGAGTTAAATGCATGGAGGTGTCCTGTTAAAGGTTTTACAGACAGCAGACTGTGTTTACTAAAATGTTGTTTTGTTTTCTGACATTGTTTTTTATTTTGAAAAGCCTTTTTTTCCTAAATGTGCTGTTGTCTGACGTGTTCTGGATGGAGAGTGCATACCTCTGCGTCTCTCAGGTTGGTGTCTCCTCCAAACAAGACGGTGACATCATCAGGCGCATGTGTCATCTTCCTCATCACTATTTCCAGCTGTCTCATCCGCTCTGTTGCGTGGGCCTTACAGCTCTCAAAGTGGGACGTCATCAGATGAAGCGTCTGGCCTCTGAACAGCACCTGATTTTGAAGTTGGTAAAGGTGAAACCAAGTTTTTCAGACAGCACCTACACAGGCTTGATTCTCATTACTGTGCACCAACCTGAGCGAAAAGCAGGTTCCTCATCATCCGACTGAGTGGAAAGTCGAATATCTTACTGTCCAGCAGGGTGACTCGTGACTTCTTCAGCATCATCCCGACGAAGTAACCCTCTTTACCGCCTGATGGTCAGGAGGGAACAGAGGGAAGGTTCAAACCGTACACTAAGTTATGACTTTATTACGAGTGAATACTATTTGCTGTGTTTGTACTGCCTTTGTAATAAAAGCTGTTCTGTCACCTCCTTCACTTTCTCACATGTACCTTCAATGAACGTGTAGTCGGCCGCCAGACGGTTTTTCATGAAGCGGACGTATGGTTGGATGAGCTCCTGAAGAAACACCACGTCAGGAGAGTGCCTGAATGGACGAAGGAGACAGAACTGATCAAAACCATCTCAGAGGTCAAGAATGAACCTTCAGATCCTCAGGATCAGTAACAATGGGATTGAAGTTGACAACTTTTATCAGAGTCTGAAGTCTTGAGTTGAACTTGATCACAAAATGAACACATTTCCACACATACTGTACTGAAGAGCGACAGTTTGTACAGGAACTAGTTTGAACAGTGGCAGTCCTAGCTTGCATGACGCCCTATGTGAATGAATAGCCTGTATTCCTGTATTTGTTGCACAGTGGATCAGTGGGGAAACAAAACTGAAACTATCTGCGAGGCTGCATTGAAGAAGAGAGATAAAAATAAACATGTGTTCACAGACAGCAGCAGCTCATGACCTCAGAAATGTGGTCTCACGTCATCAGGTAAGAGCAGAGGCCTCGCGCTCTCTCTGGCTGTTTCTCTGAATCCAGCCCGTCCACGTTCCAGCTGATCAGCGACAGTTTGCTGTTTCCTTCTTCTTCTGAGGGATTGTCTGTGTCACCTCTGCAGGGAGCAGGGCTGTCCTCAACCGCAGACGTGCTGCTGAGGTAACACAACCCTGGTTACTGGTAACAGCAGCGTCAGTGGATCATATCACAAAACAAGATCTTACACCGGAACATGGTTCAGACCGGAGTTACCTGCTTCCTGGAGTATTTTCCTCACCCTGCTTTGTGTTGATTGTGGAGCTGGTGGTCTCTTTCTCCAGTGCACAGGCTTTCTCCATGTTGAAGAAGAGTTAGTTTAATGCTGCAGTCCAGTTACATGGGAGACCACTCGCCCGAGTTGCTCTTACCAGGGAACGTGACGTCATTTCCTGGTTTGTAGCACAAACAGCGTTCCCGTTTGTCATCGCTACACGACGAGTCGGAAGAACATGGACACCATCAGGGCAATAAATCTTTCTGAAAGACAAACAGTCATAAAGATACTGCCTGATCAGCGATTAATGTGTGAGGTGCATGTGAGTCATACCTCAGGTGACTCATGTGATGGGGCGGAGTTTCTGTTTCTGTTGTCCATCTGGTTCTTACAGCACTGCTGCACACAAACACAATCATTATTCATCACACTGTTTTCATTACGTTTTTGACTAATTTTGTGTCATAAAATGGAATTACTCAAAAGTACAAATAAAAGTAAATTAAACATAATTATGTATAAACTGTATACTGCGTTATCAGCATTTTTCTCATTATCAGAATCAGTGTTTTTTAAAAATCTGATTGTAGATTAAATAAATAAATTTAAAAATGAGCTACTTTGGCTCTGATGCAGTATGTAATCTGTAAAGTAACTAGTAACTAAAGTTATCAAATAAACGTAGCGGAGTGAAAAGTACAATATTTGCCTCCAAATGTAGTGGAGTGGAAGTATAAAGTAGCACAAAATTGAAATACACAAGTAAAGTACAAGTACCTTAAAGTTAAGTTAAGTGCAGTACTTGAGTAAATGTACTTAGTTACATTCCATCACTGTTGTTGGGTTAGTTTTACTTCACATTTTGCTGATAAGACCTCTCCAGGCTGCTGTCAGGGTTTTGAATGAATTATGAATGAATTATTATTATTATTATTATTGTTATTATTATTGTTATGGTTATTATTATTGTTATTATTGTAAGCGGAACCTTTGAAAGACGCTGTTTCACGTCGGTGTCGGAATCCTCAACTGTCAACAGGAACCAGCGGAGGAGCAGCCTCTGTTATAAACGTCAGTAGTGTTAAAGTCTTATTTCTCTTGTTTTTCTGTGTTATAAGTTGTTGTAGCAGAACAACAACCGAGTCACATTTAATTTTAGTGGCCAGGCGGCAGAAAAACCAACAGGTAGCTGAGTTAGCATGTCGTCTTTAATTCGCTGTAATTTAGCTAGCACACCTTGTAATTTATGACTGAAAGTTTGAATGTTTTTGCAATAAATTTCGCATATTGTGTCAGCAAGATGTCCGCCGAATTGAAGGATAAGATCGCTCCTACAAGTGAAGCCATGGCTTAATTATAAACTATCTCACATTTGCTTATAAGCCAGTTAACTTTAAAATTCAGAGACTTGTTAATTGAGTTTCGTGTGGCGTCCTATGACTCTACCAGCTTCTGTTGTCTTGAATTAGCCCGCAAAACTCCGTTTAAATACCTGTCAGTTTCTGAATACAGACGACATGTCAGCCAACACCTGTAAGTCAGTACTGTGGCTTATTTTCTGCTGTTTTTCGCTGTTTTGCCTCAGTGCACAGTGTAGCTAAGTGACGTTAATCGTAGCTTTTTCCTTTTTCTACTCTGGGAATGCCAAGGTATATAATTGAATTTACACTTGTTAGATAGTCGCCGAATTAAACACAATCTTCTCGTGACCTAGAGAGAGTTTATAATTGTACAGCAGCTTCGAAGAATGTGAGCCGAAAAGCAAGGGAACTTTAAATTCATAGATTTTTAAGTGGAGTTTGGTTTGACGCTCATCGCCTACAGGCGACAGAGGAGCGTGTCAGGACTGATAAGCCTCTAACCGCTGGCATCCGTGCTCAGCTTTGCACGGCCTCTATATTCTGGTCATAAAGTTACTGATTTGGTATTTTTGCGATTTCCAAATTGGCATGAGTCAACCTCTGAGCGGTGCTCTGCGTTTCAAATGGCGACTGACGAGAAATAGCTCGTTTTATTCCCCAGAAACAGGCTCATTACAGATCGGCAGAGAGGAGCAGGAGCTGCCCTGCGGTCTCCCTCCGGGAAGGTGGTGATTATGCGGCCGGGACGGCGTCTGTAGCGGCTGTAACAGATCTCAGGCCGGGCTGTGGGGCGCATTCCTCCGAGGTGAGTGATTAAAGAAAACAGGTTTGATAAAGAGAAAATTGGAGCGTGTTTGTGGCTGCGGCTGTTCACTGGTTTCCACTTCCAGGAACTATCTCAAAACATGCTTCTACCTGTTTTCACCAGGTTTTATTGTTGGATTTTTAAAGTTTACTTTAAAACACAGACTCTCCTGCACCATGAGTCTTCTTACCGCTCCCCTGAAGTGATTCCCACAGTAATATACACTATTATAACCAGGATTCAACAGAAAATGAGTCATTTAAATGAAATATAAATATACTGCTCATGTTAAAGACTCCTCTCTGATATTTCATTCATCTTTGTCTGAAAATACATTGAGAAGATTTGTGTTTTTGAGACTTTGCGGTCTCCATGGGGAAGTCAGTGGTAATAACCAAGCAAAATAATTGTAATTCCTTTAAAATTACCCCCAAATTACCACAATAATTACCTCAAAATCTATTAAAAAATGACCAAAATGATTTAATGATAATATTCTGGGATTTCCAAGAAGCAGTTAGTAAATATCAGGTCATTTCTTTTATACATTTTCAGGAAACGTTAACTGGTTTCTGTTAACTTCTGCTGATAATTATATATTATCACCTACTGACAATGAACGTCATCGAAAACAAAAATCTTAATATCAATCTATTTTCAGACAAACATGACTCAAATATCAGAGGGGATTATTTAATGTACGTGCATTCCAGACGTCAATGTGCTTTTATTTTACAGCAAAAATGTGTGTTTATGTGGATATTCTACATACACAAGAATACTGGCAGATGTATTTATATATCTGAATATTTTACTCCATAATATCGGCCCCAAAACGATCTGATGTGCAGCCAAACACGACACAAATAACGTAAAGTCTGCTAACACGTCATTTCACAGGTCCACAAACTTCATGGTAAGTTGTCAGTGCTAATAACCAAGTAACATATTTGAATTTCCTTAAAATCAACTTGCTGATATTGATACATCTGCAGATATGTTCAGTCAGGAACCAGACATGTTTGGACACATGATTTAACTTGTTTCATGTCCCGTCTTGATCTGCACATCGTCTGACCTTTCCTTCCTGTGTAGCGCGTGTGGTGGAAGCTTGTTTCTGATCCGTGATGGAGGCTTGTGGATCTTCTGCTGAGGTCCTCCTGCAGCGCCCCTGGCTCCCCGTGAGCATCAGCGGCTGCCAGCTCCTCGCCAAGAGCTGGTTTGGGGAGACGGCGTACCACGTCCTGCTGACAGACATGCACTGTGTGTGGGAGGAGAGGATGGACTCAGCGGCCATCCAGGAGCGATCACAGGTACACCGAGGAGAATCAAACATAAAAGATCAACTGCTTGTTTTCTTTTGATAAATAAATCCTGTTCTCTTCCTCGCAGGAGCTGAACAGACGTCTGCGAGCTCCCGTCAAAGCCTTCTTCTCCCACCTGTGTGAGGTGGTTCAGCCCTGTCTGTCGGGAGGTGACGGGCGGGTCGACGGCGAGGCCCAGATTTCCCTGACGCGGCAGGAAGACGGCAACATCAGCATGAAGCTGAAGAGCGAGCTGGCGGGGCTGCCCTTCTACTGGGAGTTTCACTGCACCCCCGCCCCCGTCACAGTGGTACGGCCCGTACAACCTAAAACATTTTTATGACACAAATTAAAATATTAAAAGAAAATATTGATTATCAGATGAAAATGTTGCAGTCTCAGTACAGAAATATTATATTTTATCGGCTTTTAAGATACTTTTTGGAGACTTCTGAGGAAAATGATTTATTTATTTATTACTTAATCTACATAAATAATTTCATGAGGTGAATTCAAGTTTAAAGATTTCCTTGCATGTTAAAACATACAAATTTTAAATTGCAGTGTGATAAAATAACAATAAAAGATAAAACACAATGTGACGTCAGTCAGATAAACGTCTCCACATATTTATTTAAATCATAAAATAACTTGGGACATAAATTAAAGTAAGAGAGTGATTAAAAAAAAAGACAAACATTAAAAACAGTAGTTTGAAATAGTTTAAAATAATCCAGGAGCACATAAACCTCATCAGTTGACTCTGACAGCATCGTGTGTGTTCTCAGGTGTGTGCTCAGCTGGTGCGCCCCCTGCTGGCCATGAGCCACCTGCTGCAGCGGCAGGTGGAGCAGCTCGGAGGGCTGCTGGTGAGGAAGGACGCAGAGATCCAAGACTTCAGAGAGAACGGAGCCACGCTCAGCAGAGGTACACACACACACACACACACACACACACACACACGCACGCATATGTAATATAAAAGGACATAAACATGTTTAAATCGACTCGATCCAGATTGTACTCACTCAGATACCAGCCAACTAAATACACCTGATTTTTTTCATCCAGATCGGTGAATTTTTTCCTGAGATTAACAAAAAAGTGTTGAAAAATCTCACAATGTTAAAGAAAGAGCGACATTTGTTTCTTTATCTGGATCAGCACCAAATGTTAACGGGGTCTATTCTGGGCCAAGACTCATCCTCCATCCAAGTTAGGTGGAAATCTCTTGAGTAGTTTTTATGTTGACAAACCAACAAATCGACCAAAACAAACAAACAACAAACAACCAGACGCAAAAAAGAAGGAACCTCCTTGGCGGAGGTAAAAATAAATATAGGCATTATTTAATTTATAAAATGTGACATAAATGTATATTTCTGTTCTGATTTCCTTTTCTTTCCCAACTTTCTGTGCTGTGATTTGCTTTGAATGTCAGCTCCCTCATTTGAGATAAAAGGAAGAAATGTATCAAGAAATGTAAAAAGAAAACACACATTAATAAGTTTATAGAAATATAAAGATGGGAACACAAAGGGAAAAAAACATACATACAAAGACACACATCTGTTTCCTTGTATGTATATTTAAAGTTAGCATATTTGTAATGGGCCTAAAGAGGTGGAAGTCATTTAATTTAATTTTAATTAGTCTTTATTCTCTTTTAATGAACTTTAACTAACTAATTAATTAACGTTTGATGTGTCACCAGATGTGTCACCTCATGTTTGATGATACTTTGTGTGTGTTTGACCTCAGAGCGGCTGCAGACGGACGTTTTTGAGGAGCAAACCTACAGAGAGGACTTCATGTCAAAGGTGAGAGGTCACACACACACACACACACACACACACACACTCAGCACAGCAGCTTGTTTTTCTCCGGCCCCGTTCCCGATCGTTAGGCGGCTGTGGCGAGCGCGGCAGGAACCACATGATAAAACTCTGCGGCCGCTGTCTCCGCCTGAGACACGAGCAGCGTGACACACTTTCAAGTCGCAGTGCGTTTCCGTCGGCCAATCAGAGCGAGGCGAGGGGTCGACTTCTTACATTTTGTGTGTGTTTACTGTAGTCGGGTGAGGAATTTGTCATCTCTGACTCTGCTGACCCCTGACTCCTACTGTGTGTGTGTGTGTGTGTGTGTGTGTGTGTGTGTGTGTGTGTGTGTGTGTGTGTGTGTGTGTGTGTTTTTCAGATCCACTTGTGGAATTTTCACGTGTCTGTCTGTCGTCTATCTTTACATTTTTATCTTATTCGCGGCTCAGTTTTTATTTAATATCAGTGTGATTTTTATAGTTTTCATTTAGTTTTGAAGTTTTTCTGTTCTGGACCTTGTTTTACTGCCACAATCGGACCAAATACTTCACTGGTTTGAAGCTTATTTTCTATAAAGCCAACAATTAGACCTGCAGAATGATGATCTGCTCTCTTGGTTTATAATTGACACGGACTAAAACATGATTGAAATGTCTTTGTTGGACTTTAGTTGCAAGACAGTCGAGCATGTCTGTTGTTATGCATAAGATCCATAAACAGTATCAGAACTCCACTTGAATCATCTGTTTCAGCCCAGATTGCAAAATTACTTCCTGGTCATTATATTCTTATTTAGTTTGTATATTGTATTTTATTTATTATCTGTCCTCAACAAATCCACGATGGTATTTACACGACTTGACACGAATGATCTGCTCGCTCAGCTGACAGCGACCATGTAAAGATGAGTAAGTGTCCTCGCTGCTCGCTGGTGATCTGACTGTTGTGAGCAGAGTGATTGTTTTCCCATAACTTCGGGAGCTTTTTGTGCTTTTATTGTGAAAGTGACAGCTGGAGGTGATGACAGGAAAGGGTGGAGATAGAGAGAAGAAGACGTCGACATGAGCCTTCAATTTCAACAATCAAAATAAAATGCAGTATCCATAATTCACTCCTCAGAGGGACTTCATGGTGCATTCAGGTGCACGTCGATGTAATTACACAGTGTGTCCACTACAAAAACTGGCTTCAAAGCCCGGAGCCCTTCATCGGGGCTTGGTGCCGACAGGGACGTCATGGTGCGTTCAAGTGCTCCTCAAAAGGATTTTAAATGACAGCTGTCAGTGCTTAACAGTCTGGGGCTAACAATAGCAGAGCCGTCGGTGCTTCTTTACGATATCGACATTTTCCATTTCGTACAGAAACAAAAGTAATTTGATATATCGGCCGACACCAGAGAGCGTGGTGATGTTTCACTGCAGTGTTGTAAGGTTTCTCCAACTTCAGATGCTCTTTGTTCTTCAAGTTTCTCCTCAGAAGAGACACATTGTTTGAAAAATGTCAACTGTGACTTCATGTGCGGGTCGAGGATGTCAGAGAACTTGATCAGAGGGAAATTTCCCTCCGTCAGTCAGTTTTCAGGAAAACACCTCGGTATAATTCACAGTGTGTTTGACTCTTCAGTTGCATCATTTGGTGGTTTTCAGAGAGGAAACCAGTCTGTTTGTTGATGTCGTTTCTGAAAGGACGAACCAGGAAAGAGTCTTTCTTTAGGTTCAGGTACGGAGAGTCATGGAAAGTTACATCAGGGTCACACTGCCGGCTCTGTTTTCTGCCTTCTGGTGATCACATCGTTGGAGCAGGAAGGCGAACGGACAGTCAGAAACCACAGAAGAAGAAGAAGAAATGCTTCAGCGGATCAAAGTCTTCTTCCTCGTGGCAAATTCCACCGGGCTGCGACGAGGCCGCCTCCAGACCAAAGTCCAAACTGAAATAAAACTTGTCTGGGAAAAATGTCGCGTCAAAGAGAGAATCACACACTGCTGGACCGCTGTGTGAGTGTGTGTGTGTGTGTGTGTGTGTGTGTGTGAAGGCGTTTGGCGTGTGTGTGTAGTATTTATCTATCAGGGTAGGACCTCTGCATGCTTCTGTGTGTGTGTGTGTGTGTTTGCGGTCTGTCCACGCAGACACTTGTGTCTCCGTCTGTGTCCATCTCCATGGCAACATTCACCATAAATGTACCTGGTCCCTCGTTCTATATGCAGATAAACACGTTCATCACAACAAATGAAACATTTCTCACACAAAGACAAAGAGATATCTTCAGGTAGATGACACTGACACTGAACTGACACTTTTTACAAGGAAACAAACAACTTCATGTTTTCATTTAATGCTGAATTTACAAGAAGGAGACAATGATTCAGAATCTGTCGTAGATAATGTTTCATAATATCTATAAAGTTTGTCCTCACTTGACAACTCTTAAAATCAGAGGATTTGTTAAGGGAGCCTGGTGATATTGTGGTTACGAGTTTTCCTCTTCTTCTGCTCCTCTTCTTGACCTGCCGATGTTTGCAGGAGCTGTTTGTGAACACACTGTTACAACTGATCCAACCATTGGACTAGTAACCACAGTATCACCAGACTCCCTTAACAAATCCTCTGATTTTAAGAGTTGTTGACATTGATAAACTTTATAAACTTTTTGAAACGCCGTCTCTGACAAATTCTTAATTATTTTTTCCTTCTTGTAAATTCAGCAAATGTTCTGCATGAACTTCTTTCTGTCTTTGTGTAAAAATATTGTGTCTGTTGTTCCAGTTGATGTTTATTTGCGTATAGTGTTGAATTGAGATCCGATCTGATCCGAGAAGGCCTCACATTTACTGTAAAGACTTAGAAGTGTTCTGGTGTTTTCATCTAATTCTTCACCTGGAGGTGAGTAAGCCTTCTTCCCAAAATGTTACTTAAAAATGACGTATATAAATTCTCAGTTACACAGATTAGAGCCACAGCTACAACACAGTCTGTGTGTGTCACCAGCTTCGGTTTCAACTTCAGTTTTTCTTCCTTGAACTTGAACTTCTTTGACATTTACACAGTTATTTACGTTCCTGGTGCCAACAGAGACAAATATCTTCAAAAAAACTCTTCCGCCTCATCGCCCGCTCTTTCACCATTTCCACAAGCGTGTGTGTGTGTGTGTGTGTGTGTGTGTGTGTGTGTTTGCGCCATTTGTGGCCTTCGTTTCCCACACCAAGGGGAGTGAAGGGCAGAGGGACAGTGAAAGAGAGACGATGATGACAGGAGCTGCAGCTTTTATTTTCTACTTCCATGAACGCCCCTCCCCAGCCCGTCACCACACAAACACCCCACCCAGCTCAGGTCAACATTTACATGGGTGGAATTAGCATGCGCTCCCCACTGATACACACACACACACACACACACACACACACACACACACACACACACACACACACACACACACACTTGGGTTTAACTTGGGCACAGGCTAAAGCTGGTCATGGAGCTGAAGGATGAAAAAAATGTTCAAATCCTTTTAGGATCACATCAGCTTCCCTTAGGGCCTAAATTTGGAGTGTGTGTGTGTGTGTGTGTGTGTGTGTGTGTGTGTGTGTGTGTGGTGGCAGCAGCAGCTCATGACCTGACAGAGGGGAGTGTCTGCTCGTCCACACACAGCCGGCTGTGACGCATGCTTTTGGTTTTTCGGAGCTGAGTGTTGGTGTGTGTGTGTCACTGAGGTTGTTTTTTTTTTTTTTTTAATCTTTACATCTACAAGTGTGTGTGTGTGTTTGTGTGTGTGTGTGTGTGTGTGTGTGTGTGTGTGTGTGTGTGTGTGTGTGTGTGTGTGTGTGTGTGTGTGTGTGACGCATGCCTAACCGTACCGAGTCTCGAAGCAGCAGCGTCACACTTGACAGCTCAGAATTGAATTGTCACCGTTCGGGAACGTCGCCCGCTTCCTGTTTCATGAGACGGCGGCTTCACAGCTCCACGGCAACCGTGCAGCAGTTTAACGACATCTGACAATTAGTGGCCACTTCTGACCAAAACACCTCACTGGAGCTGCACAGAAGCACATAATTGAGCCAAGATGTTTCCTTCCAAATTTGGCATTCCTTACTCCAAATATCCTGCTTTTCTCCCTTAAATTGAAAGTTTTTCAGGTCAGGTTTTGTAGAGGGAGCTCGTTTAAAAACAAAGTGAGAATCAATAAGAATTCATTTGTTCTGCACAGTGAAGAGGTGTGCATGTTTCACATAACTGAGTCAAAATGTTGCCTTCCAAATTTGGCCAAATTTCCTGCTTTTCTTCCTTAAATTGAATGTTTTTCAGGTCAGGTTTTGTATTGAGTGAGCTTGCTTAAAAACAAACTAAGAATCAATAAGAAACCATTTCTTCTTCACAGTGAAGAGATTTGCAATTTCCTGCTTTTCTCCCTTAAATTGAACGTTTTTCAGGTCAGGTTTTGTATTGAGGGTGCTTGCTTATAAACAGTGGGAATCAATAAGAAACCATTTCTTCTTCACAGTGAAGAGATGTGCAGTTTTCTGTCTCCAGTAAAAGTAATGATTATGTGCTCAAACGGGTGAAGAAATTATCCCTAAATGCTACGTAGCTTTCCATGTGAAGCGCCGCACTGGCACAACAGGAGGAGTCAAATCCTAATATCTGTTTGCTTCAACCAGAGGCTCTAAGTTAAGAGCAGGGCAGGAAACTTGAGTTTTTTCATCCGCCAACCACAGCGGTGGATTCCAAAATACACACTTTGACTGTGAGCAGCCAAACGTGACTGAAAGAATGAAGAGGAGCTGCAGAGATTGATTTGTTTAACACCTGAAAATCAGAAAAAGACAACTTCTGTTAAAGTTCTGATGCCACTGAATTATAAAAAGCACATGACTGCACACAAAAATACATCTGCATTGCCAAATTATCTGTTAGCACTTCCTGTTTGCAGTGTGCTCATGGATGTACAGACAACTATCACTGGGTCACTGTGATACTGAAGAAAACTTAAAAACATGAAGATTCTAAGGCAAGTTCTGCACATAGAAGGAGCGTCTTTTTTGACGAATTGTAAACGGATTTATGTGCACGTAATTGTGATGGACATCAGAATTAATTATATCCTAGGAAAGTGTAAGTCGCATTGAATATAAAAATATGTGTGTAATGTTTCTGGGTTCAGGTTTGAGTTCTTTTTATGTTTTTTTGGTTGTTTTTACATTTTAAATCAAGTCTCCAGCTGCTTCAGTCGTTTAGCAGAACGCTGCAACTCTGTTTTACTGTGAAGCTCCAGAAATGTTTTGAGGACTACGAGACTTCACCTGACTTTCCATCAACATGAGGGGAGGAGATGATGACTCCATAAATCTGCTTAGAAATCCCCCAAAAAAGACGCTCCCTATATCTGCAGAACTTGCCTTAGAAAAATCATGTTTTTAAGTTTTCTTCAGTATCACAGTGATCCAGTGATGGTTGTCTGTAATTCCACAAGTACACTGCAGACAGGAAGTGCTAACGGCTAATTCGGCAAAGTTTTAATGGCGTTTTGGAGATACTCTCTTGGCTTCACTGCTGACAGTAGTTTAACAGAATTTGGCTGCGATGTCCATTTTGAATTCTGTGAGTTTCCCCTCAGGTGTAAATGGATCATAAAATGTCATATATGAAGCTGTAATCAGTGTTAAGGGGCTGAAAATGAGAGGATTAGCGGAGTAGGAGGAAAGAGAAGGAGGAAAGTGGAGGAAGGTTGGAGCGGTGGCCTCCCTCCGCTTCTTCTCCTCAGTCAATGATTGACTGCTGCTCTCATAAACAGCAGCGAGCAGCTCTTTATCTCACATACCTGAGGAATTCAGGGCCTGGGTGGGAAGAAGGCGAGGCTCAGAGAGGAGGGGTTGATATGAGCGAGGGGTGCTCGCATGAAAGTGATGTTGAACTCTGACAATTTGGCTTCCTGGTTACAATATTCTGCCTCATATTCCTGGTTGTATACGGCGACTTTGAGCTGATTATGACTCTGATTCGATGGCCGAGTTGGACCCGGTCGTTCTCATAAAGATTTACCTGTAAATAAACAACTTCACCTGAAGTTACCTGCCAGTCCTGCTCACCCTCCATCCAGGATCTCACCAAACTCAATGCATTTTTTCCTCCTTTGTTGCCCCTTTCAGCACAAATGTCACTGCAGAGGTAAAAAACAAAAGTCAGAACGCTCTGATTCCAGCTTGTGAAGAGATGATATGTAAGAATTAAATTAAATGTTATGTATTTTGATGAGTTGTGTTACATTATCCCAAATGTTTCTAATGCTTCTGGGTGAAGTAAGATTAAACGTGACGTGAACAAAACTTTCAAACGTTCCTCGAGTTGCATCAGGTTGATAATTTAGAAAAGTTGTTTCGAGGTCTCGTTCAAAACACAGGTTTTGTCACCTCAAACGTGGCTAAAAAAATGTCTGGAAGTCTCGGTTAGAAAATCCTATTTTGTCACCACGAAAACGGCTGAAAAATGTCCCGACATCTTGTTAAAAATACCCTGTTTTGTCACCACAGAATGGCTGGAGACGTCCCAACTTCCTGTCAACAATATCCATCTTTTATCACCACAAACACGGCTGAAAAGTGTCTCGAGGTCTCGGTAAAAACACTCAGCTTTGTCGCCACAAACGCGGCTGGAGATTTGCCAACTCCCTGTTAAGAATATGCGGGTTTGTTGAAACACTGCGGTCCCTCGTCAAAAACATCAAGTGGTTATTTTTGGAGTGATGAGTTTGTCAGCCTCCAAAACTCGAAATTCCCTCCATATAAAAAAAGCAAAAAAACCAATAGTATTTGGTGCTAGTCATAAACATCATCATAAACTGAATATCTTTGGGTTTTGGACTTTAAATCAAGACATTTGCAGACATCACGCTGCACTCTGATGGATATTTTTACTGTTTTCTGACATTTATAGACCGAACACATGAGCAATCATTAGCTCCAGCCCTTGTTCGTAAACAGTTTGAGTGGAGAAACAAAACAAAACCCTCTACACACAGTCGATGCTCCTCGTCCTGTGCCCTCTGTCAGTTGCACACAGTTTCCACAGGGTTGTCCCCGGTCTGGGTCTGTAATTAGGCCCTCTGTGGCCTGGCTGCTCCCCCTCTTCAGCTGCTGGCCGCTGGGCCGAGCCCCAGCCTGGACCGGCCGAGTGCGGCGTCCCGCAAAGACATCACGAGCCTGTGAGCAACATGAGAGCAGAGACACAAAACACGGCTGCAGCACTTGTCGGCACGTGAACACGCCAGACGCAATACTGTATTTTATTTGTGACACTTAACACTTCCTGTTCCAGCAGCAGGACGTGAGCGAGCGGCGCGACGACATCTTTGACATCAGTATCAGTTTAAGATGGAGGTCAGAAGGACTGAAAATATCTGATGCCTTATTGTCCCCAAACACAGCGGCTCAATAACAAGTCAGTCAAACAGTATTTTTAGCTGCTGACATCACTGAACTAAAATGATTTGACCTGACAGGACGACACTGAAGTGACGCCAGCAGAAACACGGCCGGTGTGAAGCAAAGGTGAAGACTTCACTCCCATGATCCTCTCTGCTTTTTGACATCGTCCTCACCTCATCTGCCTTTCACCTCACCTCTGTCCTCGTCTGCTGTCGTCACGTCTCCCTTCGGGGTCGTGACACACAGAAAGCTGCTAATCTGAGTCCAGAGTTTACCTGACGTCCCTGAAACGGTCACGACAGAACAGCAGACACCAACTCTGCAGGCGGAACAGAGGGTTCTGATTCAGTCCGCTCATCAGGACAAGAGCTGGTGTCAACTTCAGGTGTGATATTCAACTGATGCACTAAACTGAAGCACTAAAACAGGAGCGAGCTGTTTTCGGCATCACTACAATGTTGGTTGTATCTGCAAATGTTAAACTTCTATCGGTCGTCTACCAGATTCAGGACTTTTGTGTCGACTACAGATTGTTCTGTATTTTAAAAGCGTGACTCCACAGACAGAAAGAGCAAAGTCAGTTCTCTGGACACGAAGCACCACTTCCTTTTTCTGCAGAGAAAGTCCAGTCGTATTTAAACTTAACATTATTTAAATGCTTTCCAGCAGTGAAGTCCGTCTGACTGGCTGGTTGGTTGTTTGGTTGACTGGCTGGTTGGTGATTTAGTTAGCTAGATAGTTGGTTAGTTCCAGCAGTGGTCCAGGCAGTCGTGTGTTACTGTTTCTTGATTGGTTGTTGCCCTTTCAAAATGAATGTGCGTGAACATTTATGTCACCAGGGGACGATTTCTTCACACCGAAGCTTTTTCTCTCACGTCACTCTTACTTATCTAACAGTGCTTCCACCAACGTCTACAGAAGTTACACTGCCAAAGGAATATTCTGCCGTTTTTTTGCACATGAGCATTTCACATCATAAACTCGACCACCGACAACCACAGCACTGAATATCAGTTTATGACTTCAGTATGAGAATGTGTGCTAATGATGGTGTGAGGGTTTAAACATCGGCTCTGTTCTAACTGAAGGCAGTTGTGTGTTTTTGGTACTCATAGGATCTCAACATACACACTCTTAAATGTGGCTTTTTTCAAAGGGACTCTGGTATATTTTGTGTGTTCTGAATTAAAATCTTGAAGCTCGTATTAAGGGTGAGGGAAGGTCCGGGAATCAATCGACAGATGGACAACTGGGACCAGATCTGGAGGGATGAAACCTGGAGCAGTAACTTGGTTGAGCTCTCGTCCTCCTCTTCTTCTTCGCTCTTCAGCAGTTCAGTCCGCCAGTTGTTTTCCAAAGACCTCGTGACCTCGACTCCTCGGGGTTCAAACGGAGAGCGTCACTCGTGGGATTGGGGACGGGAAGCTGAGGTCACGGCGAGAGAAATGGAGGTGGAGAGTAAACATGAGGTCAGCGGCAGAGATGAGGATGAGGAGAGCGAGTGTGAGACTCTCCGGCACCTGAAAAACAACAGCAGCAGCAGCAGCAGCAGCAGCAGCAGCTCGTCTAAAAGCAGAGCTGTTTACCTGCTAATAATAGAGACGCACCAGCAGGCTGCCAGCTCTGCCCTTCCTCTCAACACCTTCCCCACATCATTCTTTGCTGTGGGGCAGGAGATGTTTGGAGGAGTGGCCACCAGGTGAGCCCTCCTCCTCCTCCCTCGTTGTTGGAGGACTTTGTTCGGTTACAAGAGCAGGGAGGAACTTTCCAGAGCAATACTTGGCCCGACAAAACAGGCGAGAGGTTATTGACCTGCTGTAATCACCTTTTTATTCCATGTCTGGCGTTTCTTTTCTGGTCGGCAGCAGCTCATAACAATCCCCTCGCCGCTGCGTTCACACCCTGTGGCCATTTTTGTACCCTTCCTAAAATAAAGAGCGGTATGGAAGCCCCGCGGGGCCAATAAAAGTACTCACGTTAATCAAATGATTGGATTTTGTGATGGGGGGAGTCAGGATTCTCCAAACCCACAGTTCATTTTGAGTATTGATTCTGATTTAATTTAGTCTTTTTTATTTTTAAAGATAAACCGATCACTGACAGCTGTCATTCACACTCTGGAAGTCTTCTTTAAAAAGAAAAAGGTTATTTACAACAACAGCTCGACTTTATCTTGGAGGCTTTTTACAGGTTAGAGATTAATAATATTCACAAAAAAAAAAAAACCAGCCGTCAGGGAAGAGAAATTCAGTTTGTAACAAAGTTCGGCTTCTCAGATCTGTCCAGAGTGAACCCTCTTTCTAAACAAATCAATAAAAGATCTCTGAAAGAGAAAAATAAAGCGAACATCTCTGTTTATTTTTGTTTCAGTCAGATTATTGATTAAAATATGAGCACGACAATCATGCACTGTTTTTATCAGCTTTAAGTTCATTATCCAGTCAATAAATAATAATATAAAATACCCGTAAAACTCTGCAGGACATTTAATCAACAAAGTAAATAAGACATATTAACATTTAGGTATAAACTGTCTAATCGAGGCCGACAGATCATCAGCCTCCTCACAACGATCTCATGACACCGACTCAACATCAGTGTTTTTATTTTCAGTGATTTGTTTTGTTTCTTCCGCTGAATGAAGAGGAACGGCTTCAAACGAAGAAATAAGACGGTTGATTTTTGCTCTTCAGCCGGATCTGACAAATTGAGCTCAACATTCAGATCAAATAATGTGAAGTGAGCTGGTTGGCAGCCAGAGAGAGGAAGAGGAGGGTGAGGAGGAGGAGGAGGAGGGTGAGGAGGGGGACCGACGGGGGAGGAAGGTGAATAAAAAGAGAGGATAAGGTGGGCTTTCTGCTGCTCTCTGTCCCCCTCAGCACATTGGTTTCTCTGTGCCCAAAGCAGAACTAAGCCTCACCAGAGCATTTACATTTATTTTTACGATATTTAAACAAACAAATAACAAAAATAAATCAATGCGAAACCTCGAAACCTGACCAAAGTGTGTTTAGGAGCCCCTCTGCCCTGACAGCGAGCGGGAGACCACCAATTTCTCCCGGTCAATATTTGAGGAGCTAATTTGGAGAGTTTGTCCTCTCGGTCGGGGGAAAAAAAGAAGGATTTAGTGAACGGCCGGTGTTTTTCTACGCGTCGGCCGTGCGTTTGCATAATGTCGCAGGAGTTTACACGCACCCTTATCTGTCAGGCCTGTGGCTGACGGAGTGTGTGTGTGTGTTTCAGTTGTTCCTGCCTCACCTGCGGTCAGCTGTGCCAATAATGCAGCTTTGATTAGAGGCTTATCGCAGCGCCGACACACCCTGCATCACACCTCGGACATGTGACTCCCACAGCGCGGCCATAAAACAAACAGTGGAGCTGCGTCACAAGGACACTTTGATGTTTCTGAGTTCACGCACCTGATTACTTCGTTTCATTAAAAATGTATTTATCGGGTTTAAAGTCGTGGAACTGAGCAGGTCGACTGAAAGAGTAAAAAAAACCCTTATCTAGCTTAAAGGGACAGTTCACCCACCTCCCTGTAGTGTTATTTATCCATCTTGATTGTTTAGGTGTGAGCTGCTGGAGATATCAACCGTTTCTCCAAAGTAACTCGACGTGTGGAGCTCAAAGCACCAAAAAACAGCAACGTCTCTTTCCAGAAATGACCCGTTTATTCAAGATAATCTATGGACATTGTTTTTGACACGTATATTAAAGATTTTGACCCCATCTATCATTTTCCAGACTCTTCCTCAGCTGTGCTCTGAACATCAGGACGCTCTGGGCTTCAGCGACGACCTCCAACACCTGTACGCCGCCATCGTCGCCCACGGCAACACACGGAAACGCAAACGGTCAGAGGAGGACCAGCCGCCCGCTGAGGAACCAGACCTCGCCTCGTCTCTGGGTCGGTTTGATTTAAAGTCTGAAATGCTTTGAACTCTCACTCACACTCGTTCACACCTGGTATGAAAATATGATCTTTACCCGGATTATTAATCGTCTGACGTTGGATTCACGCTCACACCCTCTCGGTATCGTCACTGAGCTCAGGTCTCTGTCCTCCTGCACGTTCTTCATTATTTGTCCTCTCTTGTAAATTCAGTAATGAAGTTATTCCTTTAAAACATAAACTGTGAATTAGAAGGTGCGTGGTTGTACTTTGCACAGTAGGTAACAAATCCGTGGTGTATTTCGATGTGGGGAGAATATGAAAACGTGGACAAACTGATGGACGTCAACAGGATTGTGTCCTCGCAGTGCAAAAGAGCAAATGTTTCCTGATTCTTCCACATTTAAAGAACCTAACACATGTTAACATGTGACTCCAGGTGGATCCATCAGCGGTGACACAGGTGAGGTCAGAGAGCAGAGCCTCAACAGGCAGGTGAACGCAGCTGGAGCCAAGATGGCCGACCGACCCACAGTCAAACAGGTAGGACGGGGAGGCGACTGCAGAAGCTTCTAGATAAGTTCAGATAACTTGTCTTAATTTGTTGTAATATTTTCTTATCTGACCTTAACTTAGTTTAACTTAGTTTAACTGAGCTTAACTTCAATTAACTTATATGATCTTTGGTTAACTTAACTTATCTTAACTTATCCGAGCTTAGCTTAACTAAAGTCATAACTTTTAAAGAACATCATAAAAAGTATAAAAGAATGTAAATAATAATAATATTAATACTAAAAACAAACATCCGTCTTCTCCTTTTCAGTCTCTTCGCGTCACCTCCGAGCCTGCAGAGCGACCGTCCTCCAAACCAAAGAAGAAGAAAGTCGGGCTGTTCAGATGAGACGCACAGAGGCGACCATTAAGAACTTCACAGGAAAAAGTGTCGTTTTTACATTTGATGAAAAATCATCTTTTCTTTTTAAACTTTTATTCTGAAAGACGTTTTTATTGTTCGGTTTTAATTAAGGTTTAGTTTTGTTTATACTTTTAGAATAAATGTGTAATTAAATGTTTTTTTTAATCAATTTTGTAAAATAAAGTCTGGATTTTGGGGTTTTAGAGAAGTGAAACAAGCTGTCGATTAAACAATGATAAAAAATATGAATGTTTCTGTCCGTTATTAACAAAATCGACTACAGCTGAAACTGTTTTATCCAAATTTAGTCTGAAAAAAAATGTTTTCAAGCATCCAGATCTTAGTAATGATGTTTCTTGTGTGTTAAAACCTCATATTCATCTGTTTGTGTCTAAAAATCCACTTTGAAGTCGTTTGTTTCCTCCTGAGCTCAGACAGACGGACGGAGGGATGGAGGGAACATAATGAGGCGGCGGCGGTCGATAAAGCGCCGCTGTCCTTTTTCAGAGCACAGTGAGATGTTGACTCAAGGTGTTGCAGCATCTCGGGAATGCTATTGAAGTTTTGGTTGAAAAGTCACTGTTTGCCTGCTGCATTTCAAGAGTTTCTGTGCGACAACGTTACCGAAGAGTCGCGTCATGTCAGCTGGAAATGCAGAGGATGTTTAAATATTATTTGGTAATAATTTGAGACCCTCACTTTCCTAATAATTTCCTGGAAAGAAGCTGGTGTATTACATTTGTGCTTCGGTGACCAAGGAACAAGAAATATAAGATATATTAAAGTTAACTCAATATTTTGGGCTGTTTGTGGCAGAGAAGACATTTGATGACATCACCTTGTTCTCTCAGATATTTTACTGGACATTTGTATGATGTTTTATCAACTAAACAATCGAGAAATAATTAACAGAATTAACAAACATGAAGATAATTGTTAGTTGCAGGCCTAAGGGCCACATTAAAGGAGCAGTTCACCCAAAAATTAAATGTCAGTCACCATCTCCTCCTGATGATATAAAGTCAGGTGAAGTCTCGTAGTCCACAAAACATTTCTGGAGCTTCACAGTAAAACAGAGTCGCGTAAAACGTAGAAAAAACAACTACCAAGTCATAAAATGGATCCGTACAACTCGTCCGGTTTAATCCAAGTCTCCAGAAGTTAATCTGGACACAGACGTGACACATATTTAATTTGAATTACACTTCCATAAAAACAACGCTTCTCATAAATGCAGAATTTGCCTTGGAAACATCATGTTTTTAAGTTTTCTTCAGTATCACAGTGATCCAGTGACGGTTGTCTGAACATCCATGAGTTCACTACAAACAGGAAGTGCTGACAGCTGATTCTGCAGACTTTTAATGGAGTGTTTATTTTGTTGTTGTTATTGTTTTTTTTACATGTTGAGCCCCGAAACTTCACCTGACTTTCCAGCAGCATGGAGGTGACGAGACAGTGACTGGATTTTCATTTTTTGGATGAACTGTACCGAACAATCGCTGAGCCTCAGTTTGGGTCGTTAACGTTAGTGTGACGTCACTATAAGGGGTCCACACAGGTGCTCGGAGGTGTGTTGCCTCCTCACCTGCAGCTCAGACTGTTACGTCACGCTCAGATCCTCCAGATGAGGCTGAGGAAGTTTCGGAGCGCACGGTCTTTACGCGCGCACCTGCGGGTCCAAAGGTGAGAGTGAGAGAGCGCGCGCCGGGCCGCTCGGTCTGTCAGTCTGTCAGTCTCGTGGTCGGTGTTGGTCTGTGTCCTCTTGGCTGACAATAAACAGAGGGAAACAGGCCTGTGCCACCCCGATGGGAGGAGAGGACGCAGCAGAGGGCAGGTCCAGCAGGGCGCGGTCTCCTTCTTCTCCCGCGGCACCTCATCTGTTCTCTCGTAGGATCTCTTCCACTTCCACTGCTGCCAACAGCGCTGCGCCACAGGGACGCATTGAGACCAAACCCGAGAGCACAAACCGCTGCGGGGACACCCTTTGACCGCCGTGCCCAACAGGCGCAGCCAGACTGCGCACCGCGCGCCTCCGTGTCTGTCTGTAGGCCTTTTCTCACAGCTTCGACAGCTTTGAAGCCGCCTGCCAAGACAAACTCACCTCGCCTATTTATGCCCCTGCCTCCGCGCGCACTCAGAGGACAGGTTCAGCGCGTCTCCAGCGGCGCACGGGACACTTTTACGCGCCGGGAATGGCCACTTTTGGGGACTCGTGGATGAGTCCTGCCGCGGTGCCTCCTCTCTAAATTAAAAAGAGGAGCTCCACACATCAAAAGACATCCAGCGGGGACTTTCTGGCCACCCGCCGGGGGGGTTCACACCGGCCCCGGGGCGGAATGCTGCTCTCGACGCTGGTGACGTGCCTCGCCGGGTGCGCCTTTCTCCTCTCGCCGGTCAGCGAGGGCTGCGGGCCGGGTCGAGGTTATGGCAAGAGGCGCTCACCGAGAAAACTCGCGCCGCTCGCCTACAAGCAGTTCAGCCCCAACGTGGCGGAGAAGACGCTGGGGGCCAGCGGGAGATACGAAGGGAAAATAACCCGGAACTCTGAGCGCTTCAAGGAGCTCACCCCCAACTACAACCCCGACATCATCTTCAAGGATGAGGAGAACACAGGTGCAGACCGCATGATGACTCAGGTAACCTTCCCGGCTGCCGTAGTGCCTTTTAGCCTGGGGTTGAACCAGGTATCTGTAGGTGCACTTTGGCCAGTCTTGAAACGCGTGGACGCTGTTATCTGTTGACTCAAGACTCAAATCAGTCCCGACAAACACAACTCGCAGTTTTCTTCAGAATTTGAGTAAAACGCAACAAAACATGAAGTTTTAGAGTCATTTAGTGATTTAATGAAACCTGCGGCATGAAAACAGTCTGAAGGTGATTTTTCTGATTACAACTCAGTGTTTGCTGCTTCAGTCAGGACTCTCAGAGGCTCTCTGTGCGTAAAAGCGAGCTGAACGCGTCTGGAACAGCGCTCGCTCTTAATTAAAACACTCTGTCCTCTGTTTCACATCATGTTTTTTGGTGGAAAAACAGCCAAAAGTCGTATTTGGTTAGAGCCCGGGTCGAGCGTGTCCTGATGTTTACCGTTGTCGTTTTTAGCCCGACTGGCCAGACTTAACAGTCGCCTTTTGGACTGTCAGAAATTTTTACGACACCGTCATTGATGTGGCCCCGGGCTGGAATTTATTTGACTCCCAATTTCCCCAGGAATAAAGTATTTATATCTGGCTCTTGTGACCGCGGGCTTCCTCTCGCTTATGTCCACAGACCCACGTGGGGAGCGAAGGCGCGCACTGCAGTGTGGAGCTGTCACCTCTCTGCGCGCACTGCAAGAAATATCCACTCGAGATGAAGCCTGAACAGGGACGATGTGGATGCGTTAGGTCGCTTTGTTTCAGCAGCTTTAACCTCCAACATCCACTGCGTTTATCTGAGTTTAATTCTCGAGATGTTTCAGAGAAAGTTGTTTCAAAAAATGAAGCTGGAAGATAAAAATCAGCTCCAGACTGGACATCTGTTTAACCTCACTCCAGCTGAGGTTCATGTACAAGATAAAGCCTTTAAATCAAAGATATCGATGCGTCATGTCGCTTTGTTTCAGGTGTTTTAACCTCCAACATCAACTGCGTTTATCTGATTTTATTTCTGCTTTTTCTTGAGATGTTTTTGATAAAAATCAGCCCAGTTAAACTTCAATTCTCGTCTCCAGTCCGGACTCACTCCAGCTGAGGTTAATATGGAAGATAAAGCCTTTAAATCCAAGATATCGATGCGTTCTGTCGCTGTGTTCAACACTTTTAACCTCCAACATCAATCACTGATTTTACTTCTGCTTTTTCTCGAGATGTTTCAGTCCAGAAAATGAAGCCGGGAGATAAACACCAGGCCAGTTAAAGCCTTTAAACGCACCACATGGATGCGTTATGTCGCTTTGTTTCAGGAGTTATCATCTCCAGCATCAGCCACAGTTGTCTGATCTTTACTTCTGAAGCTAAAAGATAAAAACCAGCTCGGCCAAACTTCACTTCTCGTCTCCAGACTGGACATTTCTTGCAGCGTGCGTCACCGGCGCAGACCTGCACACAATTTATGGGCTCCAGGCCGCAGCAGACAGCCTCCTGTTTGTCTTTTACTATTCCGTGTTACTTTTTTGTTTGTTTTCGCAGCGCACATGTGCAAAAATAGCGTCGAAGCCTTAATTATACAGATTTTTTTATCCGCTCTTTCCTGGGCGCTGCTGCATACAGACGCGACTGTTCAGGGGGCGACGCCACGCTGCAAGAAGAGTCATTCCTCACGTTCAACCGCGAACATAAAGTCATTTGTGTTGTTAAAGTGCGAGATTTTTCTGTCATTTGAGGGATTTTCTCGCGGACACGATGCGTAAAAGTTGCTCCAAGGACGCAGATCAGCTCTGTGATTTTGGTTTCTGCAGATTTCCTCCACAGGACGCGACCTCCAGACGCCACTTCTTGCAGCGCAAAGGTGTGCACAGGCGCATGTTGTCCAATGTTTGTGCAGCCAGCGGTTTTAGTGCTTAAACCGCCGTCGATCCGTACACCTTGAAAGGAAAACCAACAAAATCCATCGTCTGATTTATGAAGTCCGGCTCGTTGCTGCTCTAAACCGCGGAGGGAAAACATAAGACGTTAAAATCCACAGTGGACACTGTGAGAAGGCATCTGTGGCCGAGCTATTCTCATCACAGCCAACATGGAAAAAGACATTTATAGCGTTTAATCCCACTTTTCACTCTTAACAGGCTGCATCACTGAGGGGACGCATTCAGGGGCTGCAGGGAAATGAAATACTCTCAGGTGAAAGAAAACCAATAAATAAAACTTCACTTTAATCTTTATTGAGCCATTTACGGGGTTAAAAAGGTTCATGTTTGACCTTTAAAGGTGTTAAATGTTTGATTCTCCTGCTGAAAAACCTGTTTGTTTAAAGCATCAACTCGTCTGTGAACATTTGTGTTTGAGTCACCTCAGATAGATTTTCATCAGCTCGATCGAGGATTATTTGTGTTAATTCGCCCTGAAGCAGTTCGATTACATCACTGACTGAACTCAGCACTCAGCAGAGACTCTGGTTCTCTCTCGTCTGTCTCTCTGTAACGTTGCGTTCACGAAAACTGACCAAAAAAATAGCGTCCACATACTTTTGGCCATATAAATATGTGGAAATACATATTATTTAATCTCTATATGTTCATACATCATCATGAACTGGTGGAAAAATCTTAAAATCAACGTAACTGATGACTTCAAAGCTGAATTTCTTTTTTACACTGTAAAAAAAAAAGTCCCTCATTGTAAAATAAAGGTAGGTTTCCATGGAGACGATCACCTGCTTTATTGCACGAGGTCACAAATGTTCAAACAGGAACAGTTTGTCTAAAATATCCTTGTTTGCTGACGTCTTAAGATCTGAAAGTGAATTAAACCAAGAAAAACTGACTGAAACTACGTGTCCACATACTTTTGGCCACATAGTAAACATTTAATAATGTGAAAGTGCATATATTTAATCTATATTTGTTCATTTATGGACACAAACTGGGAGAAAAACCTCTAAATCAACGTAAATGTTTGACTGTAACGTTTTTCACGCAGCTCCTGTGATTCTCATCCTCCATCTTGTTCAAACGACCTGAAAGTGTCGCTGTCGTCACAGATCAGCGTCTCCAGGTGCGTCCGCGGCTTCACCTGAGATCTGACCTCTGTAAATAAACGAGCAGCGGAGCGAGGACTAAATTAACGGAGGATTTATTTACGAGGGCCGCGGGGAGCTGAGCGAGTCCCTCAATGGGCCCTCTCACCTCCTGTTTGCTCGCCCTGACCAGACTCCAGGTTTAGAGGGAAGCATCACCTCCACCCTTTAACCTCACCGCCCTCCCCCCCGTCACCCCCGTCACCCCCGTCACCCCTCCGTCCTTAACTTAGCTCCCGTCGCTCACCACACAGAGCAAACACCAGGCCCCCTCTGACAGCAGGGGTGCATTGTGGGAAAGGCTGCAGCCACAGACATCAGCAGAGTGCGTCTCTCCTGCTGCCGTCTGATTGGTTCAACAGTGCAGCCACGCTCAGGGCGGAGCCGCAGTGGGCGGAGCTTAAACTCCTACGTCATCAAACTTTCAGGAAGAAGTTCAACGGTCAGCTGTGCAGGAGGGCAACACTTCAAACCATAAACTGTAAAAAATACACAAAACGAGCATAAAGTCTGTGAAAACATCGTAAAAAGTTCATTTTACACTTCCTGCGAACGTTAACGTGTCGATAAAGCTGCAAACGAGTTCATCAGAACAGCACAACAAGGCGGAAATCATAAATCTGACAGTGAACGTCGTCCGTTTCTTCAGGATCAGGACAGAAAAACCTTCAGACAACAAGAGGAAACATGAAAATCTGAGTTTTTCAGAATAAAAGTCGTCTCTGGTGCGACACACTCACCTGATGTGAGTTGTGTACTACAAGAAATGTCAAACATTAAAGTTGATTTAAAGGTTTTTCTCCCAGTTTATGTCCATAAATGAACAAATATAGATTAAATACACATGTTTACATTTTTAGACAGGCCAAAAGTATGTGGACACGTAGTTTGGTGTAGTTTTGTCTGTTTCCTGGTGTAATCTCACTTCCAGTGGAGGGAAATCTGAACTCTTCAGCTCACAGTGATATTTTTTACACCTCCCAGTTTACTGCAGCAGGTTTAACATGCTGTTATATATTACTTAATAAAAAGTAGGTGTCGACGTACTTTTGGCCACGTAGTTTATATCCTTCATTTGTAAACTATATGTATAAAAACCAGACTGGAAGACAAAACACAGCCTGTCTGTTCTCCTGCAGCGCTGCAAAGACAAGCTGAACTCTCTGGCCATCGCGGTGATGAACCTGTGGCCCGGGGTCCGGCTGCGGGTCACCGAGGGCTGGGACGAGGACGGCCACCACTCGGAGGAGTCGCTGCACTACGAGGGCCGGGCGGTGGACATCACCACGTCGGACCGGGACAGGAACAAGTACGCCATGCTGGCGCGACTGGCCGTGGAGTCCGGGTTCGACTGGGTCTACTACGAGTCCAAGGCCCACATCCACTGCAGCGTCAAGTCCGGTGAGGGAGGACGGGGGCGGAGATCTGTGCTGTTGTTGGATGTAGTTGTTTAAATGTAGACGACCTGATCTACAGTTTCACCTCGAAGGCCTCAGTGTGCTTCAAACCAGCCGGGAGCTTTTCTCCTGCAGCACACTGAGGCCTTCACACTGTCTCCTGAAAATAACTTTCACATGCTGCTCATTTAAAACAGCAAATACGTCTTTAAAAACAAATGTGACGCTGACGGATTATGTCTGTTCAAGCAGCTCAAACACAAAAATGATCAATTCTTTTGAAGCATTCTTGGAACAATTAACGATCACTTAAATTAACCACTAACTATTCTGCTAATCGATGAATCACTTTGAGTTTTTCTTTAAGAAACAAACTGACTCCAGCTTGTTAACTGTAAATATGTTCTGGTCTCTCTGACAGTAAACTGAATATCTTTGACTTGTGGATGAAACGAGACATTCGAGGACGTCATCGTGACATTTTTCAACATTTTCTAGAACAAACAACAAACCAAGAAAATCATCGGCCATGAAAATAATCGTTAGCTGCTGCAGCTCTCGGAGAAAATCGCGGCCTCGCACTCACCTTCTCCTTCCTCTTCAGCTTTGACGTGTCACTAATCTTGATGAAAGCTTTAGACACTCACCCATTACTGGTTCGGCCCTGCAGCAACATAATGCCACAAAATGTAGCTGAATTTTGTGACACAGGACCTTCAAACCCTTAAATAAACAGTCAGACAGACGCTGGACTCATTTTATAGAAGCTCTTTAATAGTTAAGGTTCAGAAACCGACACGCTCTCGCTGCCTTTCCCGTCTCTCTAACACCTTTTGTTCCACTCCTCTCCTGATCGCTAACTTTCTTCTTGCTTGCATCTTCTCGCTCTTACATCCCCCTTTTTTCTTCATCTGTCTCATCTGCCACTCACCCCACCTCCCTCAGGTCAGACCAACGTCTACGTCAGGTCTAAAGTTTTGCTTCTGTTAGCTTTGTTGCTTTCCTCACACCAAAACAGGCTCGTCGGTACTTTATACAAACAAATCCTGGAAGTTTTGAAAGAGATTTCATCTTAATAAAGGCTGTAAACGACGTCTGCTCACATCAGTTTGTGATCTCAGGGCTTCTGCAGACGAGCTGTACGGAGACATCTGATGTTTTTTTGGTTGTTTGTACATTTTAAATCATCTCCAGCTGCTTCAGGTGTTCAGCAGAACGCTGCAACTCTGTTTTACTGTGAGAAATGTTCTGTGGACTACGAGACGTCACCTGACTTTATATCAGCGTGTCTACAGTCATTAACTCTGACGACCATCATGAATACAGCTCCATAAATCCACACAAAAAGAGGCTTCTTACATGTGCAGAACTTGCCTTAGAAAAGTCACGTTTTTAAGTTTTCTTCAGTATCACAGTGATCCAGCGATAGTTGTCTGTACATCCATGAGTTCACTGCAAACAGGAAGTGCTGACAGCTGATTCGGCAAAGTTTTAATGACAGTCTTGTCACTAAATGAACTAAACTTCACCCGACTTTATAGATTTCATGTTAACATTAAGGTCTTCTTCCTGTTGCTTTAAATCAGCGCTGCAGACTCTGCGTAGGTCGACACACACTCACGCTAAGGTGCAACATATTCAGCACAGCGTCTGTTCATAACTGCAAATGTGCAGCCAGCGTGACAGTTATCACACCTGAGGCGTCCGCAGACGTGCTGAAACTCACACAGTCTTGTAAAAATGCATCAGAGTTGAAACCTCCCCGACACATTTTACACTGAGTGGTAACTTCTCTTTCTTTCTCCCTTTTTTCCGACTTCTTCCGACCTCTTTTCCCTTCCTTTCCCCTCCTCTCCTCCTCTCTCCTTCCCTCCCAGATCGGGTTGCGAGGGCCCAGTCCTTGACTTGATCAGAAGGGCAACCAATCAAGTTGGTATTTTTGATTTCTCCTTTTTTTTTTCTCCTGTTTTTCCTCAAATTTCCTCAAAGAAATGAAATCGTTGTTGAGAAGGAAAATCACGCCAGTGGAGGAGAAAATGTAACTGATGAACAAAATCCCCCCAAAAAATCCTCCTTAAAGACACCGACAGGACGGTAATGAGCCAGAGGGGGAGAACCACTAGGGGGCAGCAGAGCGCCAGGAGCCTGTAGACGAAGACTAACAAAGAAAAACACATTTCATCAGATTTCTGTCTGTGGTCAAACCAAGAAGGGAGTTAGGAAGGTAACATTCAAGTTTTTTACCACCTCCACGAGAGAAAAATCTCTTTTTACTTAAAACTGAAGTTATTTCTGGTCAGAATCTGCAAAGGAATTAAATTAACCTGAAAAAAACAAAAACACATGTAATTTTGTCCCCTGTCAGCCTCCGTACACACTAACACTGAACACACACATAAAAAATGATGTTAATAATGTGCAACAAATTATTTATTAAATAATAAAACACTTAATTTATAAATCAACACTTAATAAATTTCTGACTTTCTGGATGTTTTTGGTCAAATTTGAAATACTTTTTAAAACCATTTTAAAAGATTTAAAACTCAACATCACCTCCTCACATCCAGTCACAGTGGTTTTAATGGTTTTAATGGTTTTAACGGTTTTGACGGTGCTGGAGTTGAAGTCCGGTCGAGTCGGTTCGTCAGTGATTAACCTGCCGACTGATTTTCCTGCTCTGCTTCCTCCTTCAGCTCACTTATCTAATCGCCGCCTCGACTCTCCGTCCTTCCCCAAATATTTATCCCAGATAGACGTGAGACGTCCCAAGTGTCACTTTCAAGTGCCCGGACACACACACACACACACACACACACACACACACACACACACACACACACACACACACACACTCACACACACACACACACACACACACACACACACACACACACACACACACACGGTCATTATTCAGCTTTTATCTCGTTATTGTTCTTTTATTTTCCAGAGAAGAAAAGAAACAGTCAATATTTATCTACAGGGAGTTTCGAGCTCGAGCTCTTTTGTACGGAAGCTCGTTGAGGACACAATAAAGAAATGTTGATTAAATGTTTGGAATCACAAAAATAGAAATACTTTTATAAATGTTCGACTTTTTAAATCAAAATTACGAGATAATAACAAATATCATTAGATGATGAGTCAGAGGTTTCGGCAGGTTGTCCATCAGGACGATCTCGTCCCGTCTGACCGCCCGTCTCTCTCTCTGTCCTGCAGACCACTCAGTGGCGGCTAAATCTGGAGGTTGTTTCCCCGGCGAGGCCTCGGTAACGTTGGAGAGCGGCGCTCAGAAGTCCGTCAGCGAGCTGCGACCCGGTGAGCGAGTCCTGGCCTCGGCGGGCGGCGACGGCAGCGGGGAGCTGGTCTACAGTGAAGTCCTGGCCTTCCTGGACCGTGACCCGGTGACCTGGAAGCTCTTCTACACCCTGCAGACAGACGCTGGCGCCCGCCTCTCGCTCACCGCCGCCCACCTCCTGTTTGTGACTGAGGGGAACTGCTCAGAGGGGGCGCCGCCGGCCCCGGGCGCCCTCAGGACTGTGTACGCCAGCGACGCCCGGCCGGGACAGTGTGTGCTGGTGGCGGGACAGAGGCACGGTGAGGGGCGTCTGTCTCGGGTCACCCGGGTCAGCCTGAGCGCGAGCAGGGGGGCGTTTGCACCGCTGACCCGGCAGGGGACGCTGGTGGTGGACGGGGTGGTGGCGTCCTGCTACGCCGTGGTGGAGCAGCACTCCCTCGCTCACTGGGCCTTCTCGCCGCTGCGGCTGATCCACAGCTGGACTGGATCCACCTGGAGCCACGGCGACGGGATCCACTGGTACTCGCAGCTTTTACATTGGCTGGGCAGGATGCTGCTGGACTCAGGGCGCCTTCACCCGCTGGGCGTGGCTCAGGAGGCCAGGTGAGGATGGAGAACAGGTGAACTGGGTGGACGCTTTAATCAGAAACAAACCTGAACCTTCACTTTATAACTGGAGACACGAGCCTGCAGAGCTGGACGGGACCGCGACCAACTACCGGGCGAGACGGGCGACGTTTGGGTTCTTGCTGGGAGAGAAGAAGAAGAAGAAGAAGAAGAAGAAGAAGAAGAAGAAGAAGAAGAAGAAGAAGAACTGACGCAGATCAACTCTCCCAAAAACACAAACAGACAGAAAATAAAAGAGCGTCAGAGTCCGACGGCTCAGAGAAGTTCTGATGTTTCAAAGACTTCTGTGACACTTTTATCCTTTAAAACTCTGTGAAACTAAAATCCCTTAAAATCCCCTTAAACCTCCAGAGTCCAGTGTTTGGTGTCGGAGACAAAGATCCTTCAAAACCTCCCAAAAACGCCTCAATTAAAAAAGCTCTTTATCAACAAATGAAGTAGATTTGAATGGACGTTCAACTTCCCTGTAATCTACACATCAGTTCTCTTCAGGTGTTTTAAGGTTTTCTTGTGGACACAACTGGTTAAAAACATCCTCACACATGGAAGAAAAGCCGTTCTTGACTTTTCTACTTAAATGAAGAATGAAGGCACTTTTAAGGTTTAAATAAAAGGATAGTTTTCATGTTATATGGTCAATTTTAGTGTCTCTCACCTCTTAAATGACCTTAAACCCTGCAGATATAAAGAAAAAACCTTATTAACGTTTATGAATGAAACTCTTACATTTTACCAAAATAGCATCATTGAGTTCCTGAATTTTCATCTTACTTGAAAAATTAAGGCACTTTTAAGATAAACTGTAAATTGAGTGATGATTTGATGTTGTTTTGGTGAATTTTAAGGGTTTTTATCCATAAAAAGACTCAATTTCTGCATAAAAGCCACTTTAAAATCCCTTAATATAAAACAATCCATTCATTTACATATAAAATACCTGAATACTGAGTAACAATCTCCTTAAAACACCTTAAATTAAGGAATCATTGATGTAAAATGTGATGTGTAGATTAAGGGGAAAGTTACAGGTGAATTTAAGGTGTTTTACTCCAGAAGAAGATCTTAAATGAATGAATGAAAGTCTTATTTTTCTCCAGTTTGATGGTTTGTTGGTGGAACTTTAAGGTGAATTTTAAGGGATTTGGTTTCATGTGTTGTTTGTAACTTTACTGCTTTAAAAGAGAGATTTTAGGGTAAATAATAGAGTGTATTTAAGTGTTATTTGTTTACAGAAATCCAATAATGTTTATGAAGTTATTCTGGGTGAAGAGATATTAAAAAAGATTTATTTTTGAAATTAAATTAAGTGGAAATGAGCTGTGTGACGTCTCATTTACACCTGAACGCACCTTTGCTGACACCTGTCGGCTTCCGGTTTGAAAGGCAGGTGAGCCGTGAGTCGTGTGTGTGAGTGTGTGTGAGTGTGTGTGAGAATCAGGACTGATTTAGCCTCATATCTGACTGGAAACGCTTAAATAAGGCCGTGCGTAAAGACAGCAGCGCGTGTATGCAACAGATGTCGGCTAATAATAACACCCTGCTGCGCCTTTAAGAGGATGAGTGAGGAGGAAACCTAATATGTCTCCATATCGAGCTCCAGTCTGCATCAATTAACAGTGAGAGGAGAGCAGGACGCGCTCTGACTCCGTCCCTCTGCGCTCCGTTCAGAACTCCATTTGCTTTTTGTTGGTTTTTGGTTTTTACGCACACAAACCGGATTAAATTACGCATTGCGCCTTTAAGAAGCTGTCAACGGGATTAGAGTTACGCGCAGCCGTCGGTCGGGTTTTCTTCTTCTTCTTCTTCCTCCTCTTCTCCCTCAGTCAGTCCTCCTCTTCCTCGCTGGTCCTGACACCCGCACACACCGCGCGACATGGCCGAGCCAGGGAAAGGGGTCACCGCCGGGAAACTGGCCATCAACGTCCAGAAGAGGCTCACCAGAGCGCAGGAGAAGGTACGAGTCTCCACTCAGCTGGCACGGCAGCGGGACACTGTGTCCTCCTGCCACTGTGAAACCTAAAACCTCAACTTCTTACCTCCAGACACCGCTCATTAAAGAAAGGAAAAACACTTACCTGAGGGGTTTTAATGCCTCCATCAGGTGGATGTTAGATATCAGGGTGCCATGGTAGATTTAAGGGTTTTTTAAGGGGTTGCTTTAACTTCCAATGTGGGGTCAAACCTGTGACATTTAACAAACCACCACTGTGTCTGCACTTCACTGGTTCACTGCACTGTTCAGGGTTCTCTAAGGGCTTATTAACCCCTTAAAAATGGTGATTAACTTACAAATTTGGACATTTTTTGCCGCCACACCAAAGGAAATGACCTTAATGAAGGTTTTTCGTGTGTTTTAAGGGTAAAGAAACAAGAAAGTCAACCTTCAACGAGCTGCAAGCTGCCTGAATGGACGGTTTCATGTTATTTGGTACATTTTAAGGGGCTTTAAACTCTTAAAAAAAACCTTAAACCCTGCAGAAAACTCATTCAGAGGGTAAATGTAAGGGATTTGGTGACAGTTGGAGGCACACGACCTTCCCCTTAAATTACAGGTTATTTAAAAGTATTATTAAGGGGCTTTCTGCTTAGTTTTAGAGCGACTTTACCTCTTAAAACTTTGCAGAACACTCATTAATACATCAGTAAAAAACAATAATATTAATGGAAAGTTTTAAGAGGTAAAATCATCCTAAAACTGTGCGGTCGAACCCCTCATGTGTCACTGCGACACCAAATCCCTTAAAACCTCGTCCATTTACCCTTTGAATGAGTTTTCTGCAGGGTTTAAGGGTTTAAATCCCCTTAAAATGTACCAAATAACATGAAACCGTCCATTCTCGTAGCTTATAGCATGTTGAAGGTTCAGTTTCTTGTTTCTTTACCTCTTAAAACACATGAAAAACCTTCATTTAGATCTTTTTCTTTGGTATAGTTGCAAAATATGTCAACATTTGTAAGTCAATCACCATTTTAAGGAGTTATCTAACACAGTAAAAAGCATTAATCCTCAAAATGTCCAAATATTATGAAAAGCACCCCTTAGATGTTTAAGTGAATGCACAAATGTGTCAGGTGTCTTTGTTGTTAGTTAAGATTAACACCAGATTTTGGGTTATTTAAGGAATTTAACATATTAAAGGGCTTTTCCGTGTGGATTAAAGGAGGTTTAGGAGGTCGAACCCCCTTAAATCTACAGGAGCCTCACAGCTCTGTTCCTTTAAGTGAATGGATGAGTCAGGGTTACGGTTAAACACCTTAAAAACTCTGTAAACACTGCAGAAAACCCCTTAAAAGTACCTTAATTATCAGTAAAAGGTAAATTGAAGGTTATTTAAAGGAACAGTTGGTCTAAAAATGAAAAGTATCAATTCATCACCACGTTGATGAAAGTCAGGTGAAGTTTCCACAAAACATTTCTGGAGCTTCACAATAAAACAGCATTCTGCTAAACAACTGGAGTAGATGGAGACTTGATTTAAAATGTAAAAACAACAAAAAAACTTTATTTAAACTCTGCAGAATCAGCTGTTAACAGCTGTTCCTGTTTGCAGTGTACTCGTGGATGTACAGACAACTGTCACTGGATCACTGTGATACTGAAGGAAACTTAAAAACATGAAGTTTCTAAGGCAAGTTCTGCACATGTGAGAACCTCCTTCAATGCTCCCTATTTTGTTGCAATCCTTAAATCAAACCTACTTCTGGTCAATCTGGAAACATTTTAGTATTTGGCAAATTTTAAGGGTTAATGTTGTTTTTACACCTGAAATAACCTTAAATTTAAAGTTAGGGTTTTTGTAAATCTGTAAATATTAGGCTTTTTCAAATGTATGTGGTACAGTTGGGATTAAATACAAATTAAGGGATATTTTGCGATATTTAAGGGTAAATTAAGGGGCAGTAGTCTTTCTGAGACAGGAAATAGTTTGTATTTTCACATACTTGGAGGATTAACATGCGGAAGTATTAAAATCAGTTGTGATGGTGCATTCAGGGTCCTGCTTCACTACTTTTTCTACGACTTTCAACATTATTACAAGAAGAAGTCTTTAAATCCATCCGAGTTGTCGGCTTCAAATTAAAGTCCTGCTTTCAAGGAATAAGTAGTAGACTTAGACTTTCAAAATAAAAGCTCAGCAGCAAAGGAACGATACATCATCAGCTGTTTTTCTACTTTGAATACTACGACAATAGCACAAGAAGAGGAAGAAGCTCTAAAATCCATCAAAATGCATAATTTCAAAAGCACATTTCAAGAGTAGAGCGAACGAGGAGCCGAGAAAGAGTGTGAATGAAACCTGATCAACAGTCTGTGTTCAGCTCTCTGTCTCTGAGTTATTATTGTCTGTCCTAATCACTCTTGTTGCTTAAGCCTACTGAGGTCTTACCCTCTAATCACCTGAGGGCCGGACCAGGAGTGCTGTCAGTCAGTCAGTCAGTCAGTCAGTCAGTCAGTCAGACGGACACATTTCATATTTTAACCACTTATTCTGCTCACTTTGTTTGTGCTTCCGCTTCCAGATCTTTCTAGTAGTTTCCTGTTTGAAGCCTGAAAAAGCTCATGGCTGTTGGCTGTAACTCTACCTCTCATTCCTCGTGGCAGCTGCACATATTTAAACAGTTCAGTTCGACAGTTTCCGCCTTCAAAAGTCATTTTTATTTGTAATTTAGATCTTAAAGTTGTGTTTTCTAAAATCGGCAAAAAACAGAGTGAGGTTTGGTTGGAGGAATTGTGCAATATTATGGGGAAATGTGATGATTTGCTTTCCTTCTAAAAGTTGTATGAGATGTTCGATATCAATCTCATGTCGGTCTGTTGAGTCAGGTGGTGATTAGCCTAGCTTAGCATCAAGACTGGAAGCAGAGGGAAGCAGCTTGCCTGGCTCAAGGAGACAAAACACATCTTAAGTTTATAAATTCACATGATTTGCAGGATTGTGTTATCTGTGGACAAACTGTTCAGTCCGACAGTTTCCTTCTTTATAAGTCATTTTTGTCTGTAGTTTAGATGTTAAAGTTGTGTTTTCTAAAATCGTCAGAAAACAGAGTGAGGTTTGGTTGGAGGAAATGTGTAACATTAATGCAACATTTGATTATTCTTTCCAAGATTGGACGAGGATTTCGATATCACTCTCATGTCTGAGTGTTGAGTCGGGAGGTTATTAGCCTAGCTTAGCATGAAGACTGGAAGCAGGTGGAAACAGTTAGCCATCGTTAGCTTAGATCTTCAAGTTGTGTTTTCTAAAATTGGCAAAAATCAGAATGTTTGGTTTGGTTGAAGGAATTGTGCAAAAAAAATTATGATTTGCTTTCTTTCTAAAAGTTGGATGATATGTTTAATATCAATCTCATGTCTGTGTGTTGAGTCAGGGGGTGATTAGCCTAGCTTAGCATGAAGGGAAACTGCTAGCCTCTAACATTCACTAGTTTACATGAGAAATTTACAAACAGAATGTAATGTGCTCTTTAGGGGGAGTTGCATGATGTGCTGGAACTATTTCTTGACGAACAACAGAGTATCCATCCGCCCTGTGCTCCAGCTAACAGCGTAGGTGTTAGTCAACATACTTAAAGTACCAAAAGTAAATCATGTATAATTTTATTAGGATTTGACGTCCGTTTGTTTACAACAACTTCCAGGTAGAAAACCTTCATTAACCGTCTTTATTCATGATTTCATGACCATCGTGTTTATTGATAAATCTTTAAAGGAGCACAGTGTTGTGTTGTAGAAGAAATTCACATTGAGAATTTTAATATTTACAATATTAATGAGGTAATAATACAAACTCTACATAAACAAGCTGCTCTCAGAGGAAAATAAGGTCCCAGAACACTGTTTGAAGCTAGACAGGTGGCAGGGTCCGCCACATACAAAGTAAAGTAAAGTCATTCAGTCATGAAAACAAAGAGAGTTTGTTCATGTAGTTTGTTAAGTCAGTGAAGATCTTGAACAAGAAATATTATAATATGTTATATGTAAGACTGTAACTGTTCAGTCGTACGTGGACGCTGCTGCGACAGACGTTGAGGCGGTGAGCTGAGCCCTGCAGTGCTGCTGGGAGTAAAGAGGAAGGTCAGAGTATCATCTTCCCTGCGAAGGCCGGCTGAGGTGGAGGAGGGGAGCGTCGGCTTCAGCTGTCCGTCTGCTGGCACGCCGCCTCACACACGTCTGGTAACTTCCAGCAAGCCGACGCTGAAGCGCCTCAGCCGTTCCTCAGCTCAGAGGGTGTGTGCAGGAAGAATTAATGACAGTTTAATACGAAGTTATAACCCGGCTGTAATTCACTGCTGCCACTGAGCCGGTAACGTTACTGGATACTTCTACTCCACTTCATCTAAGAGGCTTTGGTTATGAGGTACTATTCAGATGTTTAATGCAGGATATAAAACCACTAATAAATTATGATGTGTAAATGTAGTTTAGACTGTATCCAACTACAGAGGTGGCAAAAGTACAAACATTCTTTACTCCAGTAAAAGTAATAGAGTACAGGCTCTGACATGTACTCAGAGTATCAGAGTAAAAAGTCTCCCTCTGAAGGACATTTGTGGTCAAAGCTAACTGAAGCTCACGTCATATTAATATAATTCAAAGACTATTAAAGTTAAAGGTAGAGTCAGTAGGATTTGTCCCAGCTGTTCCTGAACGCACCACAAAGATAGTTGATAGTTGAGTCTCATTCCCAGGACGTCAAACAGCCACATGTTGGGTTGGTAAAGCGTCCCGAGCAGCAACAAAGAGAGAAAATAAGAAACTCTCTGCAGATACGAGACACTAACACGCCTTTTCTCCCCATTCAGCCTCCCTCTCTGTCTGTTCACGTCTTTTACGTCTTTGTTTCGTCTTCATCCATAATTCACCTCAAATGCATCAAACTAAAGTAACGAGCCTGTTTTGAAAAGGTACAGATACCTGAAACATGTACTCGAGTACAGTACCTGACCTGGTCAGTGCGGCCATATTTGCTCACATTACTGATCATTTGCTGGCCTCCTGGTGCCACCGTGGTTGTCATAGTGATGTAATGTCACCCACTCATGAGCCAGTCAGCTGTGCTGCAGAGCATGCTGGGAAAATTCCCCCCAGAGGAATCCGGATGAGCGTGGTGACAGAGGGTGGAGGAGGGGGGAGGTGGTGCCCTTTAAAGAGCAGCCGGAGACCTGGGGTGGTGCTGGGCCTCAAAGAGACAGGACCCCACCACCCTGACCTCCACCTGCCTGCACCCAGAGGTGTCCACCCCCCACCACCTCCAAAATACTCATCAGTAATAAAGTAATTTAAAAAGATACACTACTGTGGCTCTGATGCAGCATGTAATCTGTAGAGTAACTAGTAACTAAAGTCATCAAATAAGTGTAGTGGAGTAAAAAGTACAATATTTGTCTCTAGAATGTGGAGTGGAAGTGTAAAGTAGCAGAAAATGGAAAAACTCAAGTAAAGTACAAGTACCTCAAAACTGTACGTACTTGAGTAAATGTACTTAGTTACTTTCCACTCTCTATGATCAGTAATTTGAATCCAAACTTAGCAAACCTCGAAGTCGCCCTGCTTGGCCGGCACACCTGTCTCTCCCTCCCTGCCCGGACTCCCAGCATGCTTCACTGCTGTGGGCGGGGCTCGTGTGTGTGTGTGTGTGTGTGTGTGTGTGTGTGTGTGTGTGTGTGTGTGTGTGTGTGTGTGTGTGTGTGTGTGCGTGTGTGTGTGTGCGTGTGTGTGTGGTTGTGTGTTTGTCTATCTATAGCCCTCCTGCCCCCCATCACTCTTAATACCCCACAAACCGCCTGTGTGTGTGTGTGTGTGTGTGTGTGTCAGGGTATTTTTGGGGGTTGAAATTGAACACCGACACACCGACACACACATACAGTTATGTTCCATTATACTTGAGTTTTCAGTATAAGTGACGCTGATCTTTCCAGACTTTACAGGAGTCACCTGAACGCACCGTGAGACGTTTGAGTGACACACAGGAGGCTGTCGAGGAGAAATAATGTAGATCCAGATTTGAACACGTGCTGATCAAACTGATTTAATGATCTGATCTGCAGCAGAGTTCAGTGTCCTGCCTGAACTCAGTGAATATTGACTGCGGTCCACATCCAGAGTTCTGATTATTATTATTATTATATAAGGAGGAAAAACTGAATACAATACAACTAGTTACATTTAATAACACAATTATGAAATATAAAGTCAACATTATTGAATAAAATCCAAATTTGAGATCAAAACAAATGCTGAATGTTATTAAATGTTTTTGAAGCGTCGATGGCTTCTCGATAAGGAGTGTGTGTGTGTGTGTGTGTGTGTGTGTGTGTGTGTGTGTGTGTGTGTGTGATATATCAGTATATCATAGACGTGTAGGTATGGATATATGTATGTATGTGTATGTGAAATAATACTTAAACTACAACTTTTTGGACACTTTTTGCAAGAAGTATTATCATGTGGTCGTAGATTTACTGAAGCTCATGTTGTTGATTTATCAGATTTATCACTCTTCTACATTCACCAGACAGCTTCATCGTCTCACTGTTCAGATGATGTTTTTACATAAAATCAAACAATATGTGATTGTGACACATGATTAAAGATGAAAGCAGCTCCTGAACGTTCAGCTCTGAACTTCTCACGTGGTTTTATTTAAATATTTGTGTTAATATGTGATCAAACAAACGATCGGAGAAAAGTCCGGCTGCTGCTGCGACACCAGTATTAACATGTGATGATGTCACGTAGTCAGATATGACACATTTTACTGCTGAACTACTTTTACTTCAAATATTTGAAGTACTTTTATCTCATGTTGTAGTTTTCCCTCAGTAGGATGTGAACTGAAGGTCTGAAGTGTTTCCTCTGAGCTATAAACAGACTGAGCAGGTGTGTGTGTGTGTGTGTGTGTGTGTGTGTGTGTGTGTGTGTGTGTGTGTGTGTGTGTGTGCGTGTGCGTGGTGGGGAAGTCCCCGTCGTGGTGTTGATGGAGGTTAGTGTCTCCGTCACAGGATTAAAGCAGCAGCAGGTGGTGGAGGAGGTGGAGGCTCGTCTCCGCTCTGTCAGATCAGATTAGCTGCGACCTTGTCGGACTAACAACAAAACAAACGTGTTGATTTCTCTCCTTTCTCTGATCCCTCGTCATCATCATCATCATCATCATCATCATCATCATCATCATCATCATCATCATCACCATTATTATCATCATCATCATCATCATCATCACCTGATAAAAAGTCAAAATTTGAGATAAAAGTCACAAATATGAGATAAAAAGTCACAAAATATGAAATAAAAAGTCGTAAATATGAGATAAAAAGTCGTAAATATGAGATAAAAAGTCTATTTGTATTGATTGATTGCTGACTGACTGACTGACTGATCGATTGACTGACTGATTGATCGATCGATTGCTTGACTGATCGATCACGTCCTCCTGTCGTCTCCTCTGCAGGTCATGCAGAAGCTCGGTAAAGCAGACGAGACCAGAGACGTTGCCTTCGAGGAGATGGTGTCCAACTTCAACAAGCAGATGGTCAGAAACGTTTCTTTTCACCAGATCTGACGCTCACATCTGATCAATACTTCATCTCTGTCCGTCTCTGCTCAGCTGTCAGTGCTTTTCTCCTGTTTGTCTTGTTTTCTCTCGTCCTGTTGGTTCACTGTCGTCTCGTGTTTCTCAGACTGAAGGCACCAAACTGCAGAAGGACCTGAAAGCTTATCTGACAGCAGTGAAGTGTGAGTGTTTGTTCAGCGTTATTTATTATATATATTATATTATATTCATATAATTCATCACAGTGACTTCATGTTTTCACTTTTATATCAATTTAGTTTTTTTTTTATTAATGGAGGACTGAAACTGCCAAAATCAAAACTAAATAAATAACTTAATTATTAATTTAATGTGTCACTGAATTCAACACAAGTAGTTTTATAAATAAATATCGGCATTAATTAGATTTTATAATGTTTAGGGAGATAAATGGGGACAATACAAAGTTTAATTTTGAGGTACTTGGACATGTGAGTATTTATTTTTCTGATACTTTATACTTCTACTCCACTACATTAATTTGATAACTTTAGTTACTAGTTACTCTGCAGATTACATTACTTTTGATACTTAAGTTCATTTATTGTCGGAAAGTACTTTTAATACTTATTTACCTTTAATATCAGACACTTGAAGTTATTTTACAACACTGATTATAACCACATGAAAAAAGAAATAGGAAAGTAAATAAATACAAAAAGTAATTGAAACACAAATATGAATTTACTGTTCGTCACATTTTATACATTAATTAATTTATTTTATTAATATTATTTTAGAGCGTTTAAAGGCGTATTCATTTATTAGGTCATGTATTTCTAATTTGATTTTGGCAGTTTCGACCCTCCGCACTTTAGTAAAAGTCCTGAAATTATCAGGAAAATGTACTTAAAGTATTATTTGTTTTAATCGTAGATGATTTTATTAGATGAGATGCATTTTAATATAAATTTAAGCTGCTGTTTTATTAACGTGTTATTAGATTTTAATCCTCAGGTTGAGTTGTTTCACTGGTGAATGTAATGCTGTGTCTTTCTCTTCGGACTCAGCGATGCACGATGCGTCTCGGCGGCTTCAGGACTGTCTGGCCGACATGTACGAGCCCGACTGGTTTGGTAAAGAGGAGATGGACGCGCTGGCCGAGGTGAGGCGGGAAACTGCAGCACCAAACTGACGAAAGAACAACTCACACTTTTCACTTCATCTTCTTTCTTCTTGCCGACAACACGTCAAAACTGTGACAGTGAGACTTCAGACTTCAGCTGGTGTTGAAGAAATGAATCTGGATTTGTGCATCTTGAATGTGATATTTTCATAAAAGGAGACGTAAATGAAATGAAGGAAGCGGAAACATTCCTGTTACACGTTCATACAAAGGATTTTAAAAAGTCTTAAATGTAAAATGTTGTTTTCTTGACGTTTAATCTTCATGTATCAGCTGAAATCAACCAAAATAATCAAAGTCCACCACATTCACATCACTCGATCTTTCTCTCTGCTGTGTCTTCTCCTTCTCTCTTCCCTCTAACACACTTTCTTCTTCTTCACTGCCGCCTCCCTCCTGAAGGAGATGATAGAGAAGGAGATGGACAATAACTTGGAGGTAAAACGCAGACGGCAGCTCTGCAGTAGAGGAGGTAGTGACCAGTGTTAGAGCAGATGTGTAGACGTCGAGCATCAGCTTGTTTAGCGTGTCGTGAAGAGAAGTCAAAAGTCGTCTGTGAGTAAAAGTCAAGATGTTTAGTTCTCTAATATATAAATGTGATGTAAATGTGTTGTGTGTTTCAGGACACAGACACTCTGTGGTTAGACTACCACCAGAGCATCGCGGACAAATCTCTGAGCTCCTTGGACACGTACCTGGCTCAGTTTCCTGACATCAAGGTGTGTATCACATTTAACTGCAAAGAGATACGAACCCACCAGAGCTCTCGTTAGCACATCGCTATCGTGGGCAAAAGTAAGAGTAAGTCTCTGATACGCAGCTCTCCAGAGATATGTAACACGTCGTATGTGACACTGTGGACGCCAGATGACACATTAAAGTCTTTTCTCAAAGACTATGAAAGTCTTCTGTACAGGAAATGAACGTGAATGAAGAGGAAGTGCAACATGTTTTGTTCCGTTTCAAAATAAAACGTCTCTGCTGCAGGCTCGTATAGCGAAGCGCGACAGGAAGATGGTGGACTTCGACAGCGCCAGGCATCACTTCGCCTCCTTACAGAAAGGCAAGAAGAAGGACGAGGCCAAGGTCGCCAAGGTAACCACGTGTGTGTGTGTGTGTGTGTGTGTGTGTGTTTGAGCATATCGGGACTACAAGTTGTTCACTGCATGGACTGTATCACTTTGTAATGTGTTGTTTGCTGATGAACTCGTGTGATATTAATGAAAACGGATTCTCTTCGTCACTAAATGCTCATTAACATGTTTGCGTCTGTCTTGAATTGTCCTTGTTTGCTTCCTCCTCTCTCCTGCATGGTGTGTGTGGTTAGCCAGCAGCCCTGTTGGAGATGGCGGCTCCCAGCTGGGCTCAGGGTTTGATATCAGCCCACCAGGTGGCTCAGACTAACCTCTCCTTCAACCAGGTGACGCTCTGGTTCATCACTGACTCCCCTCCTCCTCACCCCAAATCTGTCAGCCTGCTCCTTCTGAGGCTCTCTACACATGATCAGAGTGAATCGAGTGTTACTTTCTGGAAAGATATAACAAATCACTTAAGTCCTGCAGACCTCCCGCTACACGGCTCGCCAAGTGAAGGCGTACAAGAGTCTCGAGGCTCATAACTATTTCTGTATTTCCGTTTTTCTTTAGATTTTAGCCAGATATATAAAGTTTCTGATTGTAGCCTTGTCTTTCACGAAGCAATCACTACATACACGAGCGTCGTCCGACTCCGCTCCTCCAGACTTTAGATGGAGGTTTTTAATCCTGTCTGCCGCCGTTTCTTCGTGAGTTTTTTAATTTTGCGGTTTGCATAAAATTTCTAATGTGATATTCTTCACTTCTCGTTTCACCCGCGGCTGATGGTGTGCAGAGAGCCTCGCTGTGATTCAACCCCCGGTCCAAACTAGTGTTTACGTTGTTCTGATGTCACAGTTATCAGTAGATTAGACAGAAACAAGCTTTTATTTACTTTTAGACACATTTTGTCATTTGAATGCTCACAGCATTCACATGCCTGTAGTTATTAAACCCTGTGTGTTTGTCTGCATGGACGTGTGCTCAACAGAAACTGTCTTTCTCCAATGATCTGTATCACAGACACACACTAAAGATATGTTATTGTTCTGTGTGTGTGTGTGTGTGTGTGTGTGTGTGTGTGTGTGTGTGTGTGTGTGTGTGTGTGTGTGTGTGTGCAGGCCGAGGAGGACCTGGGTCGAGCTCAGAAGATTTTCGAGGAGCTGAACGTGGAGTTACAAGACGAGCTTCCATCTTTGTGGGAGAAGTGAGACACTTTATTTTCTTCTTCTACAAAATCTTTGACGACGACTCGATCCACATGTTTACAAGTGTGTGTGTGTGTGTGTGTGTGTGTCGGCAGTCGTGTTGGCATCTACGTGAACTCATTCCAGAGTCTGGCAGGTCAACAGGAGAAGTTCCACAGGGAAATGGGCAAGGTGAGTCAACCCGTCCGTGTGTGATTGATTGATCGATCTGATCAGCTGTATTGACGAGGGTTCTGCGTGTCTCCTCAGCTCAGCCAAAACCTGAACGACATCATGACCAAACTGGAAGAGCAGCGGGAGCTGAAGTAAGTGAACAGAACAGAGTTTCAGTCACACACTTTTTAATTTAACCACATGTAGAAGAAATGACAGTAATGTCCCTCACGACGCCCCCTACTGCAGAAAAGGCGGCACTGCAGCGGCAAAGACAGGAGACGGTGCCAAGAGGTAAAATGTGCTGCACACGGAGGCTGAGCATGTTTCATCCATAAAATCAGCTCAGTGCTTGTGAAGTTAAACTACAGGCTACTAACCTGACCTGGACACTGAAAAGGGCCGAGACGAAAATCAGATGAAGTCGATAGAAGAGCGGGAAGCCTTCAGTGTCGTGTTATTAAGACTCACTTTAAGCATTTATGACTCCATCTAGCTGCTGGAACAAGTTAAATAAATTGCATGATCTTTTTTGGGGTTTAAGCTCGAGAATAAAGCATCGTCTACTGACAGGTATCCGGTAGGAGTTGAAGGGCAGCTTCTAGCTCTGGGATTTAAACCTGTGACCCGTCTAACTCTTGTGTGACACTTCCTGTCTGCTGATACTGACAATAACATTCAGTACATGTCTTCATGTGCATGTTCTGTTCTGGATATCTGACGCCTGCCATGTTTGACTGAAGGTTAACCTGTTCAGAGACAGCAGGTGGTTTCTTAAAGGTTTTTGTCGCCCTCGTGTGGATGAAGCTGAGAACTGCATGTGTGATGAGTTCCTTCTTTCTCCCTCTTTGTCTCTATTTTCTTTCTCATATCCATATTTGTTTATTCTTCCTTTGGCTCATTTCCTCTCTCCTACCTTCTCCTTGTCTCAGTGAGGAGGCCAACCACAGTGAATCAGCAAGCTCACCACCAAAGGTAAAAGCAACCACCAAACAACAGTGAAACAACAGAATCTGTCCCTGGATGTATGAATTTACAACATGAGAATACATTTGACAAACATCTGAAGACATAAAAGCACACAGAGGACCAAAATCCATCCTGTCTTTGTGCGTACTAACACGTTTCTATCTCCCTCACTGCTTCTTGCATGCATGCACATGTGTTGTGTGGTTTTGATTCAACCCTCCTGGTGGTGCAGAAGCCCGGTCCTCCTCCCAGTCGGCCTCCACCCCGACTGACGCCGTCTCCGGACCTGAGACAGCAGCATGTCGATGTGCCTGACACTGACACAGAGCCCGCTACACCGCCACCCACAGAGCAGGTCAGACTGTGCTACTGTTACGACTGAGCCTGGGTGTATCGAGTATCGAACCGTTACCCCCAAATCACTATTATAGCTATATAGTAATAGTAAGGTAGATGGTAAACCCTCCTAACCTGAGTGTGTGTGTATGTACATGTGTGTATGAAGCAGTCTGAGCCCTGGTCAGGGGTGAACCTGCTGGATTGGGATGTGGAGGTTTTACAGCCCGTCACATTTCCAGCTCCCAAGGTGGGTTTGGTTTGTTGAGGCCAAAGGTCGACAGAGTTTCTGAGAGCTGAAGGGCTGAAGATTTTATTTACATGCAGTTTTAAAAAAAACCTTTTTTTCTATTCGTTCTCACCCTGATTGAAGTGACCCTCTCACTAAACCAAAGACTTAGTTCAGTACGATAAATTCTGTCCAAAAATTGACAGGTACAGTTTGATTTTCACTATTATTAACTGCATGTAAACACCATCTCTGTCGCCTGTGGTTGTGTGATATCAGGAAGTATTGCCCGAATCTTTGCTTATTTAAACTTAAAGAAATCCATTGCATGGTTTTGTACCTGCATGCCTGTTCAGCTCTGTGTTGCATGCAAATGTTTGTGTTGCTTGACATGCTGGTCATTGATAAAATGTATGTTCACTCCAACACCACATGTGAAACACTCCAACACCACGTGTCCCTTTGAATGCTTCATGCGTGCGTGTTTATTGACAGAAATTAATCTGCTACAGTTTTAATAGTTATTTAAATTGAGTTTCAAGAAAAAGCTGCAAAATTCTCAGGTTTTGTCAGGATGAAGTGTTCTTGAAAACGTTCACCTCACTGGTTTTCTTGTCTCTTACTGCCTCGAGGAAGGCGCCATCATGGGACTCATGGGTAAGCGTGGGTTCCTCTGATCTTCACGGACAAATGTGCTCCCATTCTTTTTTTTTTCTATAATGATCATGTAAAGCAGAGCAGAGGATGATAGATACTAGTTTGCCAACAACTCCTCTTCCTTTTTGTATTTGTCCATATTAATGGCCTATTGACGTGGAATAACTCTCCAACTCCACGTTTTTTCATCCAAACCTCCTTCCTTTGGCTTTATGATACCACGATCGTGACCTTTATCCTACCAACCTCCTCTTGGCCTCTACTTCCTACATCTTCCTTCCATCCTTCCACCTATCCTTCCTCTTGCTTTCCAAACCCGCCACAATGCTCCACAACCCTTGACCCTTTGTAGCAAGAACAAACCCCCGCAGAGCAGGAACCCCAACAAGATGAAGAACAATACCCAGAGGAGGCTCAAGGTGGCTGGGATAATGAAGAAAGCAACACCCAGAGCTACACCCAGCCCAGCTGGGACGATACAGAAACAGCTCAGGGTCAGGAGAGCTGGACCGACGACGGAGCTTACGCCGCTCAGTCGTACACTGAGCCCAACTGGGACGACAACGGCGCCCAAGAGGAACAGGGTGGCTGGGGTGATTATGGAGAAGACCAGGTAGGGTCAGATGGTTCGGGAGGCAGGGGAAAAGATCACAGGTTAAAGCCTGGAAGTCAAGGAAAGCCACAAAAATCTCTCCTCTTACCTTTTCTTCTTTCTTTTCCTACTTTGAACCATTATTTTCTTTCAAACATTCTTTGATACCCATCCTGCCAACTACATTAACCATGTTTTTGACTCCTTCAATTAATACACCAGGTTCTTTTGTGCTAATTTTTTTGTACAGAGTGCGGTGACCAATGGTGCGGATGGCGATCTCCCTCCAGGTTTCATCTACAAGGTTAGACGACCTTGCGCTTATCCTCCATTCACTTTTGAACGGCACTGTTATTAAAGCACACTGGTTCTTAATAATAATTCTGTATTTTTACTGCAGGTAAAAGTGATACATGATTACGCTGCCACTGATGGTGATGAGCTGGAACTGAAGATGGGAGATATTGTGCTTGCTTTGGCCTTTGACAACCCAGACGAACAGGTCATTAACATACACTTTCTTTCACTTATGGATGAGTTGGATTGTGGTTTGTCTTGTACGCATCCACAAGGCGTTCTTCAGGCGAATCATAGAGATTGCGAAATTTATTGTCCTCTTTGTTCTGTTTCCAAACCAAACCAAAATTTTATGTTTTATGTGATTGATCCAGTTTAGTTTAATGCGTTTGATCCGGCATCCTTTGTTTTGATACCACAGACGATGCGTTTCTTTTGTTAGGGCCTTGTGTTATGTGGTTGATCCCATTTTGTATAATTGATCCAGTTTTATGTGATTGATCTCATTTCACGTGATTGGTCCAGTTTTATGTAATTGATCCTCTTTTATGTGGTTGATCCAGTTTTATGTGGTTGATCGGGCATCTTTTATGTTGATACATGATAAAGATTGTTGATGGGTCCTAACTCTTGAGTCAAGTCAAGTCAACTCTTTGAATCCAAGTCACAACATTTTTCTTTGAAGAAATGTGAATCGTTTTGCAATATAACTGAATTTGTATCCTGTCTTTCTGCAGGACGATGGCTGGCTCTTGGGCGTGCAGGAGACTCACTGGTTGCAGAACAAAGATATTTCAGTCAAAGGTGTTTTCCCTGAGAACTTTACTCAGAAGGTTTGAGGTTCCTGCCACATGAAGATTGTGCCCTCCTCCTGTGCCCCAAACTTCTCAGATATCTTTATCTGGTAAAGACATGGTCAAATCATCACTAGATGTCTATTTATACACCAAAATGTATTACAATCTCCATGGCTGTGATACCAAATGAATTATTTGCGCGGTTGAAAACGGTGCTAGTTAGTAGAACTCATGAACACATTTACACAAACCAGATTGAATGAGAGTTAAAAGATGATAATGGGTACAATTTACCCTGACTCACTATTGGTAAATGATGCAAATTCATCCCAAATGTACACCCAAAATTAAACTCATTAATTTGTTTTTGTTTGATTTCTTATTCCTGAATTATTTATAGTTTTGCTGAACTCAAACGAAACACAGAAAAATGTGTTGGTAATATCTAAAAAGAAGAAAGTAATGGATGTACTGTATGAATGTCAAAATATTTTATGTTATGTACTGTCAACGGCTTTTGAGAATGTTATGTTTTGAGAACTCTTCACGGTTCCTTGCATGAAGCATTTGATTGCATCATCATTTACTTTGTAACACAAAAAACACTGTGACACCAGGTGAGATCGCTCTATGAAATGTGTCTGAAAAATCAGGTGTCCTAGAGTAGAGCCCTGGAGAACACCATGGATAAAAACAGTATGTTTCAAAATCTTTTACAGTTTCTTGGGCTTGTAGGATTATCAAAGGGAACAGTAGTTTTTCAATTATTTTATCGGCCATTTTGAGGACATGACTTGATGTGTGGCTTACATTTTCTAATGCACATATGGTTTTATTTCGATTTTGAATCATCTTTTCATTAATGGCTGAAATGCAAAACTTTATCATCGAACTCATCTGCTGATTTTCTTTTTCCTTCATCTACTTAAGTTACCACTATTTATAACTATTTACCACTAGTAAAGGAACACTGGGAGTGTTTTATTCCTTCCAGACTTTGAGTCCATGGAGTCCATAACTGTGATGCAAGTAGATAAATGAGAGACTGAGGCTCATATATTTAAAATACAAACCTTTTTCTGACTCGTGCAAAATGTATTTTTACATTGTGTGGAATTAATGAACAAGTGGTAACTAATACACCATCTGTTGGATCAAATCAGCATCATTAAAGATGAATGAAACAACATGTGCCGTGTCAGTGTGTTATTTCTTTATATGTTTCTGCACTTTATCTTGAATCTGTTGAGTGAGAGTGACATTTAACTTATTATTGAAGGATGTCTCACTTTCAAATTAAAAATTTAACATTCAGTCTTTCGGATGATGATCTCTATTCTTTCCACAGTAATGTTTTACTGTATTAAAATGACATATTTCATTGGCTAAGGCCACTCAACTTTTATTTTAAATGACACTGATAAACATGTTGTTGGGGATTCTGGATGAAAATTGTCTCAAGATATTAATTACAATTATTTTGTTGGGTAAAATATTTATATTTAAAGTTCAACCATGAACCAATCTAAATCTAAATATTTTTAAAATACATTGCAAAGCCAATGTCTTTTGGAAATGCTACAAACCTTCACAAAGTAGCACAACACAACACTTACTTACGTGTTTATGTATATCTTGCCTGTATTAACCCATTAATGACTACTACTTGATTTGTACTTAAAAACCAAGACAAAGAATGTACATATAATAACAAGCCCTTTCAAAGTAAAATTTTAAAAAATCCCCTGCTTTGTGTTTGTGAACTTTGTGAAAGAAGACATTACTAATGATGAAGTATTATCAATAATGTAACAACTCATTCCACACTAATATGTTCTTGTATTAGCTGATGTTTTTCCTCTGTACAACACCAGGTGGTGCTGAGGTCAGGACTCAGTTTCTCAGCCCTGCATGACTGGTGCAATAGAGATGGTCCACCATGTTCCTACATTGGCATTTTTACATATTGTGAGTTCATTTGTTGGAGTATCTTCAAATGCTTCATGTCCCTGAAATCTGTACAAGAGCCAACACTAAACATGTTGGTCCAAAACAATTCTGACTGTAGAAACTTTAACAAAATATCTCCCAACACTTCTTCAGTTAATTGAACCTTGAACATATTTTAGTTTTAGAAATATTCCAGTTTTTATGAGCAGAGTGCAAGGTGTTTTATCTGCAACTCATCCAATGCCTGTATTGCTCTGTATTTTTTGCTTACTGTCAAAAGCCTGCAAGTAAAATGCTTCATATCCGTAAAACATGTATATCTAAGCTAAAAGCCTGTGTGAGTCAGGAAACCATAATGATGGATAAAAGAATCTCTGGCTGCAGGAGATTGTTGTTAATGTGAGAATATAACATTTCTTCTCAGCTTTCTGCAATGTCAAACTTTTAGGAAACAATCAAAAAAATAAACTGTGCTTGATGTGACCCAGTTTTAATATCCTTCATGTTACATAACCAAGATATCCTGAGCCTGTTTTGTTTATTAATATATTTATCAATAATCAATCAGACCAAACCTTGCTGACAAACTGCCGGTCAGCCGAGCTTCAGGCCGTGTTGTTCTGTAAATCTACATTACTGCTGACATCCCAGGCTTCATGCCAGCAGCAGCAGTGTGACCTTCGATGTTTCTATAACAACAGGACAACCAATCATGTGGAAAACACACAGAGTAGCCGGGCCTCGTGGAGAGGGCAGAGGAGAGGGGGGTTCCTCTGCTCCGACAATGGATCAAACAGCAGTGAGGAAACAGGCCCGATCATAAAGAATACCCTGTACTACATGTGCTATTGTGGATCTATTTAAGTTTGTTTTTTAGAGCAATCAGCTTGTCCAGGTTACCCACTAATATTTAAAAGATCATATCAGTCTTACCTTAATACATAGTACTCGTTCGTTTTTGTGAAGATATTTTTTAAATATTTTTATTGTTATATCAAGACATCTTCACGTCAGAATGTTCACAGAAATGTTCATGTTCTTATGGCATACAAGCTTATCATGATAAAACAAACTTTTCTTGTTTTAACAATGGAATATTTATATTGTTATAATGTGATAACTTTGTATGTTGTAGTAACGTAGAAATATCTTGATATGACAATTTTCATGTTATACCGTTACACCTAGCTAGGTAGGTTTACAGTAGGCCTATGTTTTGAGTGCTGTCATGTGAAACTGAATTCATCTTCAAGGCTTGGTTTTACTCGCAGCTCAACCTAACCCCTCCAAATGACCAGACAAAGGCATATTTTTGGATTTCACTGAGGCTCCTTTACTGACTCTCGTAGATCTCCATGGAGATCTCAGCCCCCCGCAGAGCCTTGAGTTCATTAATCTCAGAGTACTCTACAAAAACTCCAACAAAACACATGTGGGCGTCATGGTTATACATTATCTCAATGCAGGAAGAAGGGTTATTGATGTGTGGTGGAGCATGTTTGCATAATGTTTTCCACAGCTGAATTATTGACTTTTTCCCCCTCTGCTGAGCTCAGTTAACCCCTTGTTTATTGCAAACACAGCTTGTTACCATAGAGTGTGGAGGAACTATAAGTGCTGGAGGAATCTTAACAGACAGACAGAGATCAGACTTCCCTTGCAGATCTTCAACATCAGCAGCAGGAACTTGGTAGGAATCATGGTAAGATTCTGCAGTTTCAGGCTTTTTAGACACATTTAATCCCAAATGGCATCTCAACCTTTACTAACTTCACCTCTATTTTTTGCGCTCCAACAGCGCGAATGCCTCTCTGTCCATGTTGGTCAGGCAGGTGTCCAAATGGGCAATGCATGCTGGGAGCTCTACTGCCTGGAGCATGGCATCCAGCCAGACGGTCAGATGCCCAGCGACAAAACCATAGGCGGAGGAGACGACTCCTTTAACACCTTCTTCACTGAAACTGGAGCTGGCAAACATGTCCCCAGAGCTGTCTTTGTGGACTTGGAGCCAACTGTCATCGGTACAATCACTGTTTTCTGATGCAAATTGGTACTGTAGAGACAGCTGATTGGAAGCTTAGTGTTTTCTGTTTACAGATGAGGTCCGTACAGGAACCTACCGCCAGCTCTTCCATCCTGAGCAGCTAATCACTGGAAAGGAAGATGCCGCCAACAACTACGCCCGCGGTCACTACACCATCGGGAAGGAGCTCATCGACGTTGTTCTTGATAGGATTCGTAAGCTGGTGAGTTTGGCTGCAAATCTTTTACATTGTAGTTAAAAGTGTAATAATGTATTGAGGGAATTTTGTTTTATTTTCCTGCAGGCTGACCAGTGCACAGGCCTCCAAGGTTTCCTCATCTTCCACTCCTTCGGTGGAGGAACCGGCTCTGGCTTCACCTCTCTGCTGATGGAGCGTCTTTCTGTCGACTATGGCAAAAAGTCCAAGCTGGAGTTTGCGGTGTACCCAGCTCCCCAGGTGTCCACAGCTGTGGTGGAGCCCTACAACTCCATCCTGACCACCCACACTACCCTGGAGCACTCCGACTGCGCTTTCATGGTTGACAACGAGGCCATCTATGACATCTGCCGCAGGAACCTGGATATCGATCGTCCCACCTACACCAACCTCAACAGGCTGATTGGACAGATCGTCTCCTCCATCACCGCCTCCCTGCGCTTCGACGGTGCCTTGAATGTGGACCTGACTGAGTTCCAGACCAACCTGGTGCCCTACCCTCGTATCCACTTCCCTCTGGCCACCTACGCCCCCGTTATCTCCGCAGAGAAGGCCTATCATGAGCAGCTATCAGTAGCAGAGATCACCAACGCCTGCTTCGAGCCTGCCAATCAGATGGTGAAATGTGATCCTCGTCACGGCAAGTACATGGCCTGCTGCCTCCTGTACCGTGGCGATGTGGTCCCTAAGGAGGTGAACTCTGCCATCGCCACCATCAAAACCAAGCGTACCATCCAGTTCGTGGACTGGTGTCCCACAGGCTTCAAGGTGGGCATCAACTACCAGCCTCCCACAGTGGTCCCTGGAGGAGATCTGGCTAAGGTGCAGAGGGCCGTGTGCATGCTGAGCAACACCACCGCCATCGCCGAGGCCTGGGCTCGTCTCGACCACAAGTTCGATCTGATGTACGCCAAGAGGGCCTTCGTCCACTGGTACGTCGGAGAGGGGATGGAGGAGGGAGAGTTCTCAGAGGCCAGAGAGGACATGGCTGCCCTGGAGAAGGATTACGAAGAGGTGGGAACCGACAGCGTAGGTGACGAAGGAGAGGAAGAGGAAGGGGAGTACTAAGAACTTAACACAAGATCTTAGATGTATATTTGCACAGCTTCGCTGGAATTGTATTATTGTGTTATTATGTAATGATTTTACACTTCGAAACAACAATACTTCATTGAAAATAAAGTAAAGCTGTGATGCATTTGTCTGATTTATTTGTGCTGAAATCTGTCTGAAAAGCACATACATTCTGTCATCTAACAATGAGAGGGGCTTGCAGGAATGCTGCAGCCACCACCTCCTATTGTGTGCTGATGATTTGTTTCCCTAACAAGCTCTGTGTGCACTCCAGCAATGAGAGTGCAATGCACACACATCTCTTTGGACGAGCAGCTCCAGATTAGCTGACAGCCGAGAGCAAATAAGGCCTGAGAAAGAGTAACTAGGGAAACTAAACAGGAGCGTGTTCTGGCAGATGCCAAGCAGTTTGTCATTATGTCTCTAGGGTTACCTTCAGTCGCAGAGCTATTTGACCTCAAACAAAAGAGTACATTGATATAAACATAATGGTTATAACACTAGCTCGGATTTCCTTTGAGTTTGTCTCTTGTCAGGAAGCGAACGCTTTAAAACATCAAAACAGTACATTTTTTCATTCAAACTTTGATCAACCTCGCCCATTTAGAAGCCGGGGGCAAATTCTTCTGGTAATCTCTATATTTAAGTATTGCAAGCATTCAGCCAACGCAGCACAACCACAAAGGTAACCCTAACCCTAAATTCTTTCTTTGTGGTGATAAAATTCAGTGGTAATATTCATCACATACATCGATGCTTTGTAATCTGCTGGAAATGGATCTCAGATGTCACCTGGCTTTGAGAGAAGTGTGCTCTAATGTTTTTCTCTGGCAGCCGGCTTCCTTTGCATTGCAAATGAATCTCAACCACAGTGGCGATGCATCGGTTATCTGTAACAAAAGCCTATTCAGGTCACTCTGGGGAGGTATCTGTTTTCTCTCCGCTGCAAGATAAGAAAATGGAGGCTACAAGTGTGGCGTGTTAACAGGGATGATTTCTAATGTGAACAGTGCTCCAGTGGCATGATATTTTTTTTGTGTCTGCTACATGAAAGGTCACAAGTTTCTTCCAGCAGCAAGCAACAACAGCCTGTGTAAATGTCTGTGAGCAAGTTTGAAAGTAAAGTAAAAAACTAACATGCCTTAAATCCAGACTGTGAAATCGAAGGAGAGGGCGAACAGTTATGGGTCATATTTCACAGCCACGCTGGGTATTGTTGGTGGTTACTCATTTGTGTAACAACAGCCGTTGTTCCTTAGATCCGAGCAGGGGAGCATTCCAGTTGATTTTCTTTTTTGTGCCCCTCCTTCTCATCTTTCATCGAAGGCGATGGTGTTTGCTTCTCCAGCTCCTCCAGTTACCACAACATGCCCGGCTGTTGCCTAGTGCTGCTGCTCTATAAAGTGGCTTCCTGTAGTCATGCTTCACACAACATCCCCAGCCACTCATCTCAGGTGAACAAGGGACTGCTTCGAGCAACGAAAACATGGTGAGGACATCTTCATTTTATGTTTAAGTTTGGCACATGAGTGACATTACATGAGTTATGCAAAGAACCCCTCAGAAAGACATTTTTATATCGATATACTGCGTTCAACTCAGTCGTCTGTGTTGAATGTAATAGCTTAAGAGGCTTTTTAAAATGTTCCTGCAACAATTTTTTTTAAAAATTTCTCATGTTGACTGATGTGATGACTTTTATGTAAGGTACCATAAATATTGGTGTTTTTTTAAATGACACTGACAAAGAAACTAGTCCTTAAATTGCTGAATATTGGGGTCTTGACATTTGAACCACTTGTTCTTGCAGCGTGAATGTATCTCCGTCCACGTTGGCCAAGCTGGAGCTCAGATAGGCAATGCATGCTGGGAGCTCTACTGCCTGGAGCACGGCATCCAGCCGGACGGTCAGATGCCCAGCGACAAGACCATTGGAGGAGGAGACGACTCCTTCAACACCTTCTTCAGTGAGACTGGAGCTGGCAAACATGTCCCCAGAGCTGTCTTTGTGGACTTGGAGCCAACTGTCATCGGTAAGATCTTAAGAGTATTTTCAGGATAAGAAAGTGCTGGATTGAGTCTGAATTACATTACATTACATTTGCGAAGGTCTAATTTATACTGTCAATTTTTCTGTTTACAGATGAGGTCCGTACTGGAACCTACCGCCAGCTCTTTCACCCTGAGCAGCTAATCACTGGAAAGGAAGATGCCGCCAACAACTACGCCCGCGGTCACTACACCATCGGCAAGGAGATTATCGACCTTGTTCTCGACAGGAGTCGTAAGCTGGTCAGTTTGCCTGCATTACTTCAAATTTCCGCTCAGGCAATATTAGGTCACAGAGTAAAGATTGCTTTTTTTCCCGCAGGCTGACCAGTGCACAGGCCTCCAAGGTTTCCTCATCTTCCACTCCTTTGGTGGAGGAACCGGCTCTGGCTTCACCTCTCTGCTGATGGAGCGTCTTTCTGTCGACTACGGCAAAAAGTCCAAGCTGGAGTTTGCCATTTATCCAGCTCCTCAGGTGTCCACAGCCGTGGTGGAGCCCTACAACTCCATCCTGACCACCCACACCACCCTGGAGCACTCCGACTGCGCCTTCATGGTGGACAACGAGGCCATCTATGACATCTGCCGCAGGAACCTGGACATCGAGCGTCCCACCTACACTAACCTCAACAGGCTGATTGGACAGATCGTCTCCTCCATCACCGCCTCCCTGCGCTTCGACGGTGCCTTGAACGTGGATCTGACAGAGTTCCAGACCAACCTGGTGCCCTACCCTCGTATCCACTTCCCTCTGGCCACCTACGCCCCCGTTATCTCCGCAGAGAAGGCCTATCATGAGCAGCTGTCAGTAGCAGAGATCACCAACGCCTGCTTCGAGCCCGCCAACCAGATGGTGAAATGCGACCCTCGCCATGGGAAGTACATGGCCTGCTGCCTGTTATTCCGTGGCGATGTGGTGCCAAAAGATGTCAACTCCGCCATCGCCACCATCAAAACCAAGCGTACCATCCAGTTCGTGGACTGGTGTCCCACAGGCTTCAAGGTGGGCATCAACTACCAGCCTCCCACAGTGGTCCCTGGAGGAGATCTGGCCAAGGTGCAGAGGGCCGTGTGCATGCTGAGCAACACCACCGCCATCGCCGAGGCCTGGGCTCGTCTCGACCACAAGTTCGACCTGATGTACGCCAAGAGGGCCTTCGTCCACTGGTACGTCGGAGAGGGGATGGAGGAGGGAGAGTTCTCAGAGGCCAGAGAGGACATGGCTGCCCTGGAGAAGGATTACGAAGAGGTGGGAACTGACACCATCGGCGACGAAGGAGAGGAAGAGGGTGAAGAATATTAAGTTTGAAATAAACAAAACAGAGCATCGTGCTAAGTTCTTTTTAGACTTTAGTAGTATCGAACAAGATTAGATGTATGATCATGTCTAAAGAGAAAATGTATACCTTTGTTTTTAGATTTTGTCTAAAGGCCTGCCATCAAAGAGAGGAATGAAACATGATAAATTGTATAAATCGAGATGACATGAAACACTTTGGGTCTCTCCTGGAAGGTTTTTATGTTGTTGCTCTCATGCCTCTCCTCCAGGCAGAAGGAATTAGGAACTATGTCTATCATATGCTGTTTTTGACAGATTACTGAAATGTAAAACCTTGAACGATCTGCAAAATTCATGTCCTTATCCAGAGAGATTAAGAGGAATTCAGTCCCAAGATATCATCTTACCTATGTGTCTTTGTCCTGAAACAATAAACTGAGATACGTTTCCGTTGGTGTGCTTTGTTGTCAGTAATAACACAACACAGCTCTCAGTCACTCTGCAGAGCTCATGCTTTATTAACTCATGCCAGCACTGAACATTTAAGACTAATTCCTCCTTACAGCAATGCCTGACATAACAGAAATACCTCAGGATTAGGCCTGGATTATTTCATGGTGTTAGGAATAGGTGTCAGAGTTCAGTCCTCATTATTAATGAATATTTCAGAGATGATTATCTGCTACCACTGTTTTATCTTTCCTTTATTTTATGTATTGTCAAATGTTTCTCTGTATTTTTTGAGAACATGTTGAGTTTCTCTTTTTATATTACTTTAATTGGGTTGACTCAAGTTAGTGATGAATTATATATATATTTAATTAATGTACGTGTGGTTGCTGTATGCATGAGAGTCATGCTGCCTTCAGGGACTTCCTGTACATTCTCCTTCTCAAGTTGAGAGATCACCCACAGGACTGTAAGTGAATTCAGGTGCAGTAAAACTGAGATAAAATAGCCTGTAGTGATCATTTGTGCTGGGTATTATGTAATTCTTGAAATTAAGTGACACACGTTTCAGTTATGTCATTTTTAATTAGAAAAAAGGACACTTTTTGGACTGCTAGCCATGTTGCTCCTTGTATTATTACAAATAATTGTTGAAAATAAATGCACTGTTAATTGATATAACCCAGTTAAAAATGATAAAGCAACAAATTAGACTTCACCTGATACCTCCAGAGTAGCCCTGCTTTAGTTTGTGCTTCAGGTTATCATCATTAGAATTTGCATTGAAGGCTCCCCGTTTTAAGCAAACTAGAAGTCAAATTTAAAAGTCTGGGTATTTGTTATACATCTAGCTGGTTAGATGTTCATTTCAGTAGCTATCTGTATAAAACACATAAATGTCTTTAATACATCATCAAAACTCTTATTTTTCACATTCTGTTGATCATTTATGTTAATCTGGTCTATGATGTTTTATTTGTAATGTTTTAAACAACCTACCTCTAAGATTAAAAAGGTGCATTGATGTTTTCTTCTGTTCTGCTCATATAACCGCTGTGTTTTGCTGTGTAGGAGATGCACTGGCTCTGTGTGAAGTGTGTCAGATTTAATTATCACCGATCAAAATAGCTTTGATCACCTTTTTCCTCCTCTCAGTGTGCTCATGCAGCTTTGTATTGATCTGTCACTGAACGCACCATCAAATACCAGTGTGTTTCTACAATGCGTGACTTATTTCTGTTCGTTCCATACAATCAACAAAACGATGGTCTCGATTGTGAAATTGATTATTATATTAAATGCAAAAATTGAGACTGGAAACAGTCCTGTCTCTTATAAAAGGAAAATAATTCAAATTTGCGTCAATGACGCAGCTGAAGTCTCGGAAGCGAAAATTTCGGGCCGTACTTGAACGCAACAATGCGTAACGTTCGCTCCCGCCTAAAGGAAATTCAAACAGCCGCTTTGGCCCCGCCCCCTCGAGACAGTATAAATACAAACGGCTCGTCTTCCGCTCATCAATACTGCCTTCAGCAACCGATTCTTCACCGTCGGATAGAAGGAGAAATAGTCAGAAACATGGTGAGTGATGAAGCAAAAAAGCATTTAAAAAACATACTTCAGTGAGTCAAATAATGTTAAGATTGGCAGACTTTTGTTACTCAAAATGCCGGTTCAATCTAGCATGAATGTCTTAAAAGTTAACATATAACGTTATAAAACGCGTTAAAATCAGATAAATTTTGAGCGATTAATTCAACGTGCTCGCTTCTCTGTTGTAATCGTGCGTTTATGTGCGCAACGTTGTCTCCTGTGTCACTGAACGAGGCCAAACTACTGGCGCAGTCTGAACTAAAATGGAGGTGAAGTTAGCGTTACACCGTTAAACTCGTCATTTTTGACCGTATTGAACGTTTTACTGTCTGAATTACTCATCGTAATAGTTTGTAGGAGATGGTTTGAGCTCGTGTGTGTGTGGCCGACATGACGCTGCAACTTCAGAGGCGCCATCAGATAACGCCCAGTCCGTGAATGTTACACAAAGGTAGGGCTTTGCGGTAGTATGGGGGCAGGGAGGAGAGCCTCTCCCTGTCCGTAAAGATTTTTTACCCTCCTCCATGATGGGTGTCTTTTTTTTTTTCTTTCCTGTCACTGATGTGCTGTCGGCCCGGCTCGGCCTCTGTTTGGGAGGGGTATGAAGGCAGAGTGAAGCCACCACAGGTCCGCAGCGAGGCAGGCCGCCATGTGACGCAGCAGTCATGATTTATGGAGTTGTAAAATGTCGTCACCTGAGGCTACACATTAACAGGTTCCCGTCCCAAGTGCGCTCTGAAAGAAGATGGAGGACACTGGACTTTTCCAGAGATTAACATTCAATATATGGCCCATTTTATTCATAAATAATATAAATACATCAAACAGTTTTTGATGACCTGGTTCAAATTGATCAAGTATTTAGTTAAGGCTAAAACTTTATTGATGCCATGTGTTTTTAATGCATATCAATATCTGCTTTTGATATGAAGAAAACTAACAAATCTACAACAGGTGGAGTACATGTATTTAAAAACGTAACCTGTAACAGCCACTGAGAGGAATTTTTAGTTCCTCTCAGTGGAGAGTTACTTAGTTTTGGTTGTTTTTTGTGTTCAGTCACTATCGTCACGACAAAAAAGAATACAACTATTGTATTTTGCGTACATGTTTTTCCGTTGTGATTAAATTTAAATCATTTTTCCAATACTGGAGGTTAGGTTGAGTGGCAGCAAATCATCAGCCTTTGCACACATTTATAATACTTGACAGAGGTCATTTTAATTTTAATATACAAATGCAGTACAGTTTATTACGTTTCTTCTTGACGGTATGAAAAGGGATATGAGTATTCCGTATCAGTTGCACACTAATTATATTTTTATTACCAGTGTTGCTAAAAAAAGATATTTGATCACTAACGGCTGTAAGTTTGGGCTGTTGTGATGCTTTTTATAAAAATCAAACCAGGCCATATGACGACAAGCAGACTGGTACTGAGGCTCTGAGGAGCTGTTGATGTGTGATCTGGGTCAGTCAGGGCTCTGCAGACAGATCTGAATCTGTTGGCTGAACACAAAGCAGAAAAATGCAGTGTCATCACTCCTACAGTACAAATTCTGGTAACTATATTTGCCTCTTTTATGAAAAAACTAATAACTGATCTTTGTCTCTTCTCTCCACAGCGTGAGTGTATTTCTATGCATGTCGGCCAGGCCGGAGCCCAGATGGGCAATGCATGCTGGGAGCTCTACTGCCTGGAGCACGGCATCCAGCCGGATGGTCAGATGCCCAGCGACAAGACCATTGGAGGAGGAGACGACTCCTTCAACACCTTCTTCAGTGAGACTGGCGCTGGCAAACATGTCCCCAGAGCTGTCTTTGTGGACTTGGAGCCAACAGTCATCGGTAAGGACCAGATTTACTAAACACTGAACTACTTGCTTTCATTAGATTTAATAATATTCTCAGTATTGCTTAATTTCCAGGATATTGTCTTCCATCTTAACAATATTTGTGGTCTAAATGTGTCAGACAATAGTGGAATGACATCACTATTTTACACATAAGGCAACAGAAACACTTCTCACATTTATTTCATGAGACGGGTGTGTAGAGGAGGGTCGAGTGATTTTAAATTAATACACTGCTCGTTCAACACAACATTCTTAAAGGATGCTGTCTAAACACAAGTAGCATCACATGATTTTATCTACATAACCACCACATGTTTAGTGCCAACTTTCAGGAAATTATCACTAGTGTGGGTCTCAAGAGCTTAGAGCATCACTCTAAACCAGTATTGTCATTGCTCCTCAGATGAAGTGCGATCTGGAACCTACCGCCAGCTCTTCCACCCCGAGCAGCTGATCACAGGCAAAGAGGACGCAGCCAACAACTACGCCCGCGGCCACTACACCGTCGGCAAGGAGATCATCGACCTTGTTCTGGACAGGACCCGCAAACTGGTGAGTTCAAATTCTTGCGACAGTGTAAGAACTCGTGTCGATTCATGCGACCGAACATTTTGATCACTTTCTGTATTTTCCTGCAGGCTGACCAGTGCACAGGCCTCCAAGGTTTCCTCATCTTCCACTCCTTCGGTGGAGGAACTGGCTCTGGCTTCACCTCTCTGCTGATGGAGCGTCTTTCTGTCGACTACGGCAAAAAGTCCAAGCTGGAGTTTGCAGTGTACCCAGCTCCCCAGGTGTCCACAGCTGTGGTGGAGCCCTACAACTCCATCCTGACCACCCACACTACCCTGGAGCACTCCGACTGCGCCTTCATGGTGGACAACGAGGCCATCTACGACATCTGCCGCAGGAACCTGGACATCGAGCGTCCCACCTACACTAACCTCAACAGGCTGATTGGACAGATCGTCTCCTCCATCACCGCCTCCCTGCGCTTCGACGGTGCCTTGAACGTGGACCTGACGGAGTTCCAGACCAACCTGGTGCCCTACCCTCGTATCCACTTCCCTCTGGCCACCTACGCCCCCGTTATCTCCGCAGAGAAGGCCTATCATGAGCAGCTGTCGGTCGCCGACATCACCAACGCCTGCTTTGAGCCCGCCAACCAGATGGTCAAATGCGACCCTCGCCATGGGAAGTACATGGCCTGCTGCCTCCTGTACCGTGGTGACGTTGTACCCAAAGATGTCAACTCCGCCATCGCCACCATCAAAACCAAGCGTACCATCCAGTTTGTGGACTGGTGTCCCACAGGCTTCAAGGTGGGCATCAACTACCAGCCTCCCACAGTGGTTCCTGGAGGAGACCTGGCCAAGGTGCAGAGGGCCGTGTGCATGCTGAGCAACACCACCGCCATCGCCGAGGCCTGGGCTCGTCTCGACCACAAGTTCGACCTGATGTACGCCAAGAGGGCCTTCGTCCACTGGTACGTCGGAGAGGGGATGGAGGAGGGAGAGTTCTCAGAGGCCAGAGAGGACATGGCTGCCCTGGAGAAGGATTACGAAGAGGTGGGAACCGACAGCGTCGGAGAGGAGGATGAAGGCGAGGAGTACTAGGCTGCTGAAACATCTGCACCCTGCCGTGTCTCCATACCCCAGAAAGAAAAGCCGTACACAAATGTGCTCTGAATTTTGTGATTGTTTCATGTTCTGAAGCAATATTGGACTGGTTGGTTTAGTTCTGCACATTCCTGTTAAGTTTTTAACTCTGCTAATAAAAATGCAAAGTTAATCGTTGTCCTGTGTTTGCTTCAGAGAGCACACGATGTCGCATTGACATCGGTCAGGTATCTTTTTAAGAGCTGTAACAAGCAGTCGATCAAAAGAAAGTATTAATCATTCTAGTCATGTTATAATAACGTAACAACCTGCAGTATTATATTTAAAGTGACATAATGGTGGATTTCAAGATTTAAAAAGTAAAATGATTTACTTATGTCTGTCATGATGTTGACCAGAAGTGTCAAACGTTTTCTGATCATTTTCCTGTTTAATCGACTCGTAGTTTAGTCAGTAAACTGAACATCTCACCACAGTTGTGCTGGTCAACATTTTACATGAAAACTAGTAAATAGGCCAATAAAGAGTAAAAAACAATACATTTTTCTGCACTTATGTTTCTAAAAAGATACTCAAGATTAATGTTCTGTGACAAATGAATTTTCATTGTTTTGTGAATATAGAAATAATGCCACATTTCATTTGACTTTTATGGCATATAACTCATACCAGCACTGAACATTGAAGTCTAAATCCTCTTTACAGAAATGCCTTACGTAACAGAAATTAGTCATGTTAGTGATGAATTATATATTTAATTAATGTATGTGTGGTTGCTGTATGCATGAGTCATGCTGCCTTCAGGTACTTCCCGTACATTCTCCCTCCCAAGTTGAGAGATCACCCACAGGACTGTAAGTGAATTCAGGTGCCTGTTTACAGTAAAACTGAGATAAAACAGGCTGCAGTGATAGTTTTTGCTGGGTATTATGTAATTCTCAACGCTAAGTGACGCAGAGTGACTGATGTTTCAGTATTGAAGAGAATAAAGGACATTTTTAGCCAAGCTGCTGCGTCATGATTTGTAGGGATACAAAAATATATAGAATACTTCTATTAAAAAATGACACTGATTAAAGAAAAACTATATAACCAAATTAAAAATGATAAGGCGAGAGTTCAGGCCTCACCCGAATCAGTTTGTGCCTCAGGTAATCATCATTATTACATTTTATAATCTGCATATTATTAAATATTTGAGTCTCAGTGTTTTAATCACACTAAACAGAAGTCAAACTTAAAAGCGGGGCTATTTATTATTTAGATTTGTAGATATTCTTGACATAATTTATCTTGTTGCTAAGAAGAAATAGCCATATATGTGGCCAGACCTATTCTCCTAACAAATGATCATTTTGCAAAGCACAAAAATACGTTAAAGGTGTAATATGTAAGAATTGGCCACCTCTCACGCAAATAGTGGGCAGCATATCACCAGAGAACTGCTAACTGCTGCTAACTGTAGCTGCCGTTAGCTAGTTAGCACAGCTAGCCACGCAGCTATCCGCCCGAACTGCGAGCTCAGAGAGGTATTTAGAAAGAGAACGGGCCGGGGCTAGCTGGTTAGATGCTCTTTACAGTAGCTATCTGTAATAAAACACGTAGATGTCTTTAATACATCATCAAAACTCTTAATTTTTCACATTCTGTTGATCATTTTTGTTAATTTGGTTTATGATGTTTTATTTGTAATGTTTTAAACAACCTACCTCAAAGATTAAAACGGTGCATTGATGTTTTCTTCTGTTCTTCTCATATGGCCGCTGTGTTTTGCTTCGTAGGAGATGCACTGGCGCTGTGTGAAGTGTGTCAGATTTAATTATATTTAAAAATAGCTTCGATCAGCTTTTTCCTCTTCTCTGTGTGCTCATGCAGCTTTGTACGTAGTGATATGTCCCTGAACGCACCATCAAACACTAGTGTGTTTCTACAATGCGTGACTTATTTCTGTCCGTTCAATACAATCAACAAAACGAAGGTCTCCAATGTGAAAATGATTATTATATTACGTGCAAACAATGAGACTGGAAACAGCACTGCCGCTATTCAAAGATAAATGATTCAAATTTGCGTCAATGACGCAGCTAAAGTCTCGGAAGGGGAATATTTCGGGCCGCACCTGAAGGCAGCGCTCAACCATCGCTCCCGCCTAGAGGAAATTCAAACGGCCGCTTTGGCCCCGCCCCGTCGACACAGTATAAATACAAACGGCTCGTCTTCCGCTCCTCAGTACTGCCTTCAGCACCCGATTCTTCACCGTCGGACAGAAGGAGAACTAACTCAGAAAAATGGTGAGTGATGAAGCACAAAATACATTTAAAAGACAAGCGTTAGTGTGTAAAATACTGTTAAGATGGCAGATTTTTGGTTACTCTTTGAGGGAGAGCACCGTCTTTCGACGAAATGCATTTTTAAGATGGCATGACTGTTTTAAAAGTTAGCATACCGTTATAAAACGCGTCAAAATCAGATTAGTCTCGCTGGATTAATTTAACGGTGTCGTTCTCGGTTGTAAATTCGCAACGTTATTTAATGAGACGTCGAGACGCTAATATATATCGTTATAAACTGATTAATTTGGATAATGTAATTAAACTTGCTCGTTTTCGGCAGTAGTCCCGTGTTTGTGTGTGTAACGGTGTCTTCTGTGTCGTCTAACGAGGCCAAACTACTGGCTGCGCAGCCCGAGTTAAAATGGAGGACAAGCGATTGTTACACGATTTAATCCAGAAGCTGTTTTTTAAAAAACGGATCAACATGGTGGGAGTTTTAACTTTTAAATGGAAACCTCTGCCAGTCACTGACAGATGCTTGAATTCACCTGACACTCATTAGTAATCGTGCCTAAAAAAAATAAATAAATAAAAAATAAAAAAAGGGATGTTGATGACTAATTTATTAATCACCGTTAAGAATTTTACTTATTAAAAATGTGTTGATAATCAGAGATGCGCACAAAGGCATCAGAAAGTATCTTTAATTAAAATACATTTAATATGCCATTTAAAAAAAAAACATCCAATACAAACTGATATTTTATTTTGGCCTCTATAGTTTGTGTTTTGTGTTGTAAGTTTATCAGTCAAGTAACTTGGTGTTTACTTGATCTGTTTTAACTCCTACTCTTATTTAGCATTAAACATAGACCCTCAGGGTTTATCTTAGATAGTATTAAAGTTGATAAGTCAATTTAGTGAAAATTAAGGCCCTTTTTTAAAAAAAGTCTTAAATGCAATTTTTTCAAGGTATTACATTTTCTAGCTTATTTTCAATATCTATATTTATCCAAAAAGGTAAAAGTTTACCTGAATGTAATCGTTGCGTGACCATGAGTTATTACCACACATTTCCCCTCTTTAAAGTTCTGGAAAATAATAAAAATTTGTGCAGCAGAACTTTTTGTCTTATTTTCTATCCCATTAATAATCTCAGCACTCCTCAGATTTATCCCGTGTTGTGAACCACTGGATGAAACTACCTAATAATATAAGTAATAAGTAATTACAGCTACAACAGACTTGATGCAATATTAATAACCTAATGATAAATTGTCTAATAATATATCAATCACAGGGCCAATTTTCTTCAGAACGAGTTTTGCATTTGATACTTTTAGCTGATAATACTGTACTTTTACATTGTTGTATTGCTACTTTGACTTGAGTTAAAGATTTTAATACTTCATCCACCACTGGGTATTTGTGAGGGAGTTCCTACATGGCATGACCCTCCTGAAGCTCACCAAAGATTAATATATTTAATATTTAGTTTTGTCAATTGTTTTGTTTATTGGTCAAATTCTGGTTCCTAATGGTTTCTTTCTAATAAACCTTGCATTGGGTGAGTGACTCAGTTCATTCTCTGGTGCTTTGTTCCCACCCCGCCCACTTGAATTATGTTGTATTGATGAGGAGTTACCACAAACTGAGACTGTTTTTAGTTATGCAGTCTTACAATCAATATATAATAAATGTAAGTTAGTGTGTCGCTGATGTAACTGCTTAGAACATTTAACTAATTGTACAATTTTAAAATAGGCATTAATAAATTGGTTTACAAATTAATCTATAAATTGCAAAAAGTAATTCATTGTTTGATATTTGAATATATAAAGAGGAATTATAGATAGAATTTACAAATTAAATATTAATCCATCGATAAATAGTTCAAATTAAAAAGTGATTTACAAAAACAACATAAAACAGTCAATAAGCACGTCATTTAAAAATACTTTAGTTAATTCATAAATAATGGAATTTAAAAAGTGAAATAAACGGCTGGATTCACAAATTGAATTAAGAATACAGATTCTAATCAGGCATTTAAAAGGGCAATTACCTTTTTATCTGCATTTCCATTTACCTGCTGCTTTTCCTTTTCATGTTAGCGATTTGATTTGCTTAGTCATTTAGCTTCTCCTGTTAGCCTTTCTCTGACATTTGGTCCTTGAGCTGGTAAAACAATGCAAATTAGCTGATATAACAAGCTCTCTGATTGGTTATCACCCGGAATGTCAGCTGCAGACGTATGACATGCATTTTTTTTTATATATATATATAAAAATCAAACCAGGCCATAAGATGAGCAGCAGACTGGTACTGCTCATCTGGGTCAGTGCAGACAAGGATCTGAATCTGTTGGCTGAATACAAAGTAGAAAATGCAGTCTCATCACTGTCCCAGTAACTATATTTGCCTCTTTTATGAAATTACACAACAACTGATCTTTGTCTCTTCTCTCCACAGCGTGAGTGTATTTCTATGCATGTCGGCCAGGCCGGTGTCCAGATGGGCAATGCATGCTGGGAGCTCTACTGCCTGGAGCACGGCATCCAGCCGGACGGTACGATGCCCAGTGGCAAGACCATTGGAGGAGGAGACGACTCCTTCAATACCTTCTTCAGTGAGACTGGAGCTGGCAAACATGTCCCCAGAGCTGTCTTTGTGGACTTGGAGCCAACTGTCATCGGTAAGGACCAGATTTACTAAACACTGAACTACTTGCTTTCATTAGATTTAATAATATTCTCAGTATTGCTTAATTTCCAGGATATTGTCTTCCATCTTAACAATATTTGTGGTCTAAATGTGTCAGACAATAGTGGAATGACATCACTATTTTCCACATAAGGCAACAGAAACACTTCTCACATTTATTTCATGAGACGGGTGTGTAGAGGAGGGTCGAGTGATTTTAAATTAATACACTGCTCGTTCAACACAACATTCTTAAAGGATGCTGTCTAAACACAAGTAGCATCACATGATTTTATCTACATAACCACCACATGTTTAGTGCCAACTTTCAGGAAATTATCACTAGTGTGGGTCTCAAGAGCTTAGAGCATCACTCTAAACCAGTATTGTCGTTGGTCCTCAGATGAAGTGCGATCTGGAACCTACCGCCAGCTCTTCCACCCCGAGCAGCTGATCACAGGCAAAGAGGACGCAGCCAACAACTACGCCCGCGGCCACTACACCGTCGGCAAGGAGATCATCGACCTTGTTCTGGACAGGACCCGCAAACTGGTGAGTTCAAATTCTTGCGACAGTGTAAGAACTCGTGTCGATTCATGCGACCAAACATTTTGATCACTTTCTGTATTTTCCTGCAGGCTGACCAGTGCACAGGCCTCCAAGGTTTCCTCATCTTCCACTCCTTCGGTGGAGGAACTGGCTCTGGCTTCACCTCTCTGCTGATGGAGCGTCTTTCTGTCGACTACGGCAAAAAGTCCAAGCTGGAGTTTGCGGTGTACCCAGCTCCCCAGGTGTCCACAGCTGTGGTGGAGCCCTACAACTCCATCCTGACCACCCACACCACCCTGGAGCACTCCGACTGCGCTTTCATGGTTGACAACGAGGCCATCTACGACATCTGCCGCAGGAACCTGGACATCGAGCGTCCCAGCTACACTAACCTCAATAGGCTGATTGGACAGATCGTCTCCTCCATCACCGCCTCCCTGCGCTTCGACGGTGCCTTGAACGTGGATCTGACAGAGTTCCAGACCAACCTGGTGCCCTACCCTCGTATCCACTTCCCTCTGGCCACCTACGCCCCCGTTATCTCTGCAGAGAAGGCCTATCATGAGCAGCTGTCGGTCGCCGACATCACCAACGCCTGCTTCGAGCCCGCCAACCAGATGGTCAAATGCGACCCTCGCCATGGGAAGTACATGGCCTGCTGCCTCCTGTACCGTGGTGACGTTGTACCCAAAGATGTCAACTCCGCCATCGCCTCCATCAAAACCAAGCGATCCATCCAGTTTGTGGACTGGTGTCCCACAGGCTTCAAGGTGGGCATCAACTACCAGCCTCCCACAGTGGTTCCTGGAGGAGACCTGGCCAAGGTGCAGAGGGCCGTGTGCATGCTGAGCAACACCACCGCCATCGCCGAGGCCTGGGCTCGTCTCGACCACAAGTTCGACCTGATGTACGCCAAGAGGGCCTTCGTCCACTGGTACGTCGGAGAGGGGATGGAGGAGGGAGAGTTCTCAGAGGCCAGAGAGGACATGGCTGCCCTGGAGAAGGATTACGAAGAGGTGGGAACCGACAGCGTCGGAGAGGAGGATGAAGGCGAGGAGTACTAGGCTGCTGAAACATCTGCACCCTGCCGTGTCTCCTACCCCAGAAAGAAAAGCCGTACACAAATGTGTTCTGAATTTGTGACTGTTTCATGTTCTGAAGCAATATTGGACTGGTTGGTTTAGTTCTGCACATTCCTGTTAAGTTTTTAATTGTGCTAATAAAAATTCAGAGTTATTCGTTGTCCTGTGTTTGCTTCAGAGAGCACACGATGTTGCATTGACATCGGTCAGGTATCTTGTTAAAAACTTTTTTTTTTTTAAAGAGCTTGTAACGAGCTGTCGATCAAAAGAAGAAATCTATTGATCTTTTCAGTCATATTCAAGTTAAAATTGTCAAACATTGTCTGGTTCCAGCATCTTAAATGTGAGGATTTGCTGCTTTTCTTCATCTGACAGTAAATGTTTTTGAGTTTTGGACTGCTGGCTGGACAAAAGACGGCACTTTTGGATCTGGGAACTTTTGAAGAGTACCATTACAAATCAAAGTCTCTCTCGAAAAGCGGGTTGTATAAGTGAGTCTCTTCGCCTCCAGTCAGCTCTGACAAAATGTCCAACTTTTCAATTTTGACTTGTGAAAAATGTCCCCAGAGTCAGAGGTCACATCTTTAACTGTCTTGTGCCTGACAGTGGCCCTACCTGAAGATATCCTGTGTACATAATGATTTCAATTTAAATATTTGACCTTTAGCAGCAGCTTCAAGTAACAGGCAGTCTTACCTGTTTTTAAAAAAAGTGGATTCTATCAGGAAACTTTTTATCCATCACAGCTGAAGATTTAAAGTGAAATGATTTAATTCTCAGTCTGTCATGAAGTTGACCACAGGTGTCAAATGGTTTATTCTGTGACATATCTGTGTTTGCACCCATATCCTGACGTCCCTAACTCATTATGAGCAGTGTATTTAGTGTTGGCACTTATCTCAGCTCCACACTGGGTGGACGTAACGTAACGAGTGATCATTTTAAAGCTAGTGCGTCGTCTAATTGTGGACCAGGCTTAATCCTGGAGGTCAGACAGTGTGATGTTTCTGGGTTAAGCCCGCTGAGTATTTTATTTCTAGGTCAGGAGATTCACACAAACTGAAAAAGGGACAAAAGAGTTTAAAAACTGCTTTATGGATTTATCTTCTGGTGCCACGAATGTGGATGTTCGAGACTCATTTCATTATTTTATTTCACAGTTTTCCCACAAACTAAGTCACAAATAGCCTACAGAGGTTTTAAAGTATTAATATGCATTTTGTTTAGTTTTCCCCACGTGTAGTTTTAAATCCACCATGTGTAATCTTTGCATTCAAGCCGGGTTTACATGATCTCCAAGAAAAAACAAAAGTGTCCTCTTTTTAAAATTATCCTGAAGATGTACGTATGTGTAGTTCTTGTTGTGCTACAGAGGTTCACTTCTTCATGTGGATTCTGATACTTAAAAACTAGAGATTTGAATCTTAATATACAGATCTTACAAATATAAACACACTTCAAAAGACAAAACACTGCTGTAGATTCATTTTATAGATAAAATCACTTTACATGTAAATAAAGTGTATTTTGACTTAATTTCATGCACCGTTTTGACTAATTATCACTCAAGATTTGTACATTGTTTTGTCTTTTCTTTTTAAATTTGAGAAAAATGTGTATTAGTGCGACGCAACATGCTTCTTTTAACCTCTTATTCGCTGTGAATGAAACCTCTGGATGTCCCTGAACGCATCATATCTGTGCCACATGTACTTAAAAATCAATCCTTTTAAAATTATCTGACATGATTGTTTCATGACGTCGTCATCATGATAATCATCGTCATCATAGAGAGGAATGTGTGTGGATTTTGACACTTAAAAACTAGAGATCTGAATCTTGATAAACATGTTACAAATATAAACATTTTAAATAAATAACACATACTGCTAAAGACAAAAAACAGCTGTTCAATCAGAAGTCACACGAGCGATTGCAGCACTTAAACACGAAAAGATTTATTTAAGGTCTCACAGATACAAAATAGCATTTCTTGTTTATCAGAATAGCATTTTATGTTTTGTTTTTTTGTTTTTTTATTCATTTTCTGACTTGCGTGAGGTATACAACAATATATCCAGTGACTTCAAACGATCTGAATGGCACACAAAGAGACGGACGTCGCACGTATTTTCTGCAGGTGTTAGTCGTCATGTGAGGAGAGGAAAGAAGGGAGGCTACAGGCCGAGCAGGAAGTGTAAACAATCAATACTTCACCAGGATCAGGATCTTTAAATCCTCCATTGGATTTTTTTTTTTTAGGAATCTCATCTTGATTCTTTTAAATCATTTTTAAAATCACTTTTGCTTCCATGTTGACACACGATGACCCAACTGCAGCACAATTTCAACAAACTTCAACCACATATAAGAGGAAAAATAGTGTTTTTGCTTCAATCTGGATTAAATTGGAGCATAGCTACCAGAAATTCAGGCTTAAGATTCAATAAAATCTGACGTTTAAATAGTCTGCGGCTCGTTAACGTGCAGTCAGAGGGTGGGAAACTTATGAAGCCCTCTGGAGTCTGTCGATCAGTGAATACACTGAGAAAAACTTTATTTAGAGACAAGCTGAGGAGACGAGCTGAAAATGTTGCTCTGTAGACAAATTTTAAAATCTGAATTATTTATATTTTTAAGTGATTCACGAGCCTTTATAGAGATAAAATCACTTTACATGTGAATAAACTGTATTTTTAATGTAATTTCATACACTGTTTTGTCTTTATATCACTCAAGATTTCAACATTTTTGTCTTTTTTAAATTTGAAATTGGCTCCAGAAGGATTTGAGAAAAATATGTATTAGTGTGATGCAACATGCTTCTTTATAACCTCTGAATGTCCCTGAACACATCATATCTGTGCCACACGTACTTAAAAATCAGATTTCAGGTGTTATGATGCCTGCGTAAATCCTTTTAAATTTCTTGATATCACGATTACGCTTCATGACGTCTGTCTTCATCATGACGATCATCGTAGAGAGAAAAGGCAAGGTAGGATAGGAGTCTGAGAGTCATGGGGGGCAGACAGGAGGCCGGTCTGGGTCGTACTGGTTTCACTGGGGCAGGGCTTTGAGGATGGCGTTGACCTCCTCAGCGACGGCTGTCAGGGCAAACTCAAACTGGTCCTGGAACCAAGAAGAAAGACAAGAACATTTTACAGTTTCCTTCACATAAAGTCTGCCATGTAACCTGTTAAATCAGTAAAGTTTGAAAGTTAGCAACTCAAGTTAAGATAAAAAAAATGTTTTATTTGACGATGTGACCCTGTGGCTCGGCTCAGCTGCTATCACGGGTTTGAACTCCAAGAATCAAAAGCTTCAGACTAAATAGCACAAGTTGACCCAGATCTTCTTGGATTTTTTGATTTGGCAGGTTCGATCCCGGAGCACATCTGTGTATTTTAAAGTTTGATTTCAAAATTCTGACTTTTCTTTTTCTGAATTCTGACGTTTTTCTTAGTTCTGACTTTTTTTCTGACTTGTCTCAAAATTCTAACTTTTTCTTAATTCTGACTTTTTTTCTGTGTTTGAAGCCAACTTTGTAAGTAGACTGCTTTAAGTTTGAGAGGTTGTTGGTTCAATCCTTATGAGAATTTTGAAGGCCAACACACAAGTGAAGACTTAAAGTTGTCGGAGAGAAGGTTCCAGTGTGAGCATGGTGTATTGGGGTTGTTACTGGACCACAAGAAGCCGGTGGTTCAGCATCTGGGTTTGCATCCTTACAAGGTTCAGTGAATCTTGAAGGCTGCGTTACCAAAGGAAAAAGTGTAAACCTCTGAGAAACAAATCAAAACCTTGTGGTCTAGTAGCTCAGCCTATAAGAGGACTGCTTCATGTTTCTGAGGTTGTAGGATTGATCCTACATCAGGCTCAGCACATTTTGAAACTCAACACCAAGAGGAAGACGCAAAAGCTCTAAGAAACACCACAGAAGCCTTCTTTGATAGCAGTTCAGGATGTTTGAGGACTGACCAGAAGCTCTGAGTTTAACCTTAATGTTAGAGGCCACAGCACCAAGAGAAAAAGTGAAAACATCTGAGAAACTAAACTGAACTGTCCTGTCCAGTAGCTCAGGTTGTAAGAGCACTACTTGGAGTTTCTGAGGTTGTGTGTTCAATTCTCACAATGCTCAGCTTTTTGAAGGCAAAAGCCCAAAGTAGAGGCTTGAAAGTGGTCAGAGAGAAGACTACAGTGTGAGGATGGCATGGTGGTACCTGACTGTAAGAAGTCAGTGGTGCATCATCTGGGTTCAACTTCCTATAAGGTTCAGTGAATTTTGAAAGCCCGGGTACCAAAGAACAAAGTGAAAACCTCTGAGGAACTACAGCCATCTGTCTGGTCCAGTAGTTCAGGTTGTAAGAGTGCTGTCTGGAGTTTCTTAGGTTGTGGGTTCAATCCTACTGAGGAACAGTGAATTTTGAAGGCCAAAGGCCAAAATAAAGACTTAAAAGTGCTCAGAGAGAAAACTCAAGTGTGACGGTCCTTGGTGGAGCGGTGGGATAGTGCTGTGACTGTAAGCTGCCACTGGTGCAGTGACTGGGTTCAAAGCCTTGGCCTTTCAGAAGCACCAGGGCATAATGGGATTGAAACCCATTAAAAGCAACATTTTACTGAAGTGTGATGATGCAAAACATTTTAAGGATTTTGCAACTAAGTGGAGCCCATATCTGAGGCTAACTATTACCTCAGTAAGACCAACAACTTAGTGTGTCTTTGAGTGGCTCACAGGAGTCGGCATGACTACAGCACTATGGAACAAATGTTTACACTTGTTCTCCAACCAGGTCTTGAACTCACATATCCAGAACTCAAACCTGACACTCATCTCACTGAGCTATTCCCGAGGTTGCTAACAAACACATAGTTGTATCAGTTGTGTTCCACATTACTGAGAGCAAAAGTGGAAAACAATCAACCTGGAGTTTATCCCTGCATCATCATCCTATCTCACTGAGCTACACCTGCAGACTGAACTCCTTCAGTTCATTGTTGTATTTATTGTTCATGTTACTGAGGAGAAAATTTGTAAAATCACAGAAGCTGAGCCTGGATTTGATCCTTCAACCTCAGGTATGTGGCATGAGATGCTTATCATGCTGAGCTATTAATGCTGAGAACCTTGCCTGGAATATAAAGTAGTAAACAGAGTTATCTCCAATCTGACTTTTTTCTCAAAATTATGACTTTTTCCCAAAATTTTGACTTTTTTTTCTCATTTTAGACTTTTTTCTTAATTCTGACTTTTTTTTCTCATTTTAGACTTTTTCCTTAATTCTGACTCTTCTCTCAGAATTCTGACTTCTGCTTCATTGTGACATTTTGACAATTCTGACTTTTCTGACTTTTTTTCTCAAAATTTAGACCTCCTCTTAATTCTCACCTTTTTCTGACTTGTCTCAAAGTTCTGACTTTTTTCTTAATTCTGACTTTTCCCCAAATCCTGTTTTTTTTTTTAAATTCTGACTTTTTCTCAAAATTCTGACTTTTTTTTAACTTTTGACTTTTTTCCAAGTTCTGACTTTTTCTCACAATGTTTTTGTTTTTTCTTAATTCTGAATCTTCTCTCAAAATTCTGACTTTTTTTCGTAACTTCAACTTTTTTCTCAGAATTCTGACTTTTTTCGTAAAATGTTGATTTCTTTTCATTAAGACATTTTTCTTAATTCTGACGTTTATGTCAAAATTCTGACTTGCTTCATTGTGACCTTTTTTGTTCATTTTTTTGTAATTCTTACTTTTTTCTGAATTCTCACTTTTTTTAAAAGTAAAATTGTCAGAAAAAAATATGACTTGTCTCAAAACTCTGATATTTTTTCCCCCAAATTGACTTTTTTTCACTTTAGATTTAAGATTTTTCTTAAAATTGTGACTCTTTTTCTTAACTTACACTTTTTTTTTATTCTGACTTTTTTTAGAATTCTGACTTTTTGTCTCATTTTAAGACTTTTTTGATAATTTTGACTTTTATTCTTAATTCAGATTTTTTTTATGTAATTCTGACTTTTTTCTCAAAACTTTGCCATTTTTCTTAATTCTGCCTTTTTTCTCTGGATTCTGATTTTTTTTCTCATTTTAGACTTTTTTCTTAATTCAGACTTTTTTTTTCAATTCTGATATTTTTCTGAATTCTGCCTTTTTTCTCAAAATTTTTACTTTTTTTCTTAATTCTGATGTTTTTTTAAATTCTGACTATTTTCTCCAAATTCTGACTTTTTGTCTTTGTCTCTATTTCTTCAGAATTTTCTATTTCTTTTTTCAGAATTCTGATTTTAAAAAGTCAGAATTTTTAGAAAAAGGGAATTTTTCCCTAAGAAAAAAATTAAGAATTCTGAGCAAAAAGTCAGATTTTGGAGAAAAAAAGTTAGAGTAATGGAAATGTTTCTTAGCTTTTTTTTTCTTTTGTCATTTAGACACTTAATAAATGTCAAATTTCCATTAAACTCCCAATTCTGCTCAGTTAAGGAGATTTACCATAATTCAATCTGGAAGACCAGCTGTTGTCAATACTGTGGCATTTTAACATAATAGCTTCAGGCGTCATGGAAGAGAATGACGTGATGCAGGTGGAAAGGTCACAGCAGCACTAGCAGCTGTTATTTTACTCCTTGTTTCTCTGCTTCTTGAACTTCTGGTTCCATGTTGATGGAAAAGCCCCGTTAGTGTGACTGACCTTGGTGCGAACCATCCCAGGCCTCTGGTCTCGGACGTGCTCCAGTGTAGCAGCGATGTCGATCTCTTTCACACCTGCAGGAGAACAGGTGGTCGCGTGAACGCACAAATAAACAACTGAGATGGTTTTTAATATCTTTATATATAAAAGAATGTCAAACATAAACCAGCTTCTTTGATTAGGAAGAAAGCTACTGAATTTAACAACGTGGGAGATGTTTTGGTGTTGGTATAAAATGGTGATATTGAAGAAGCATTGGAAATGTGAAGTCATGAAAATATCAAATGTATTGTGAGGAATGTGTGCTCTACTTTGATCAACACTTGTGTACATAAACCTATTTATTTATTTTATTATGATCTTTTTTATTTTATTTCATTTTCATCGTATTTATTTGATTTTTCTTCTTCTTCTCTTCTGTTATAGTTTTGTATACTGCCATATGTTCACTTTGAGGGAAAGTTATGTTATGTTCGCACATTGTGGTACCTGTAAACATATAAAATCAATAAACACATGCTGATAAAAAAATAAAAGAAGAATGTCAAACATCAATATTTTCCATGGATCCATTTTGTAACAGATCATCAGGTAAAGGACAGGACCAGACCCGGTCTGACAGATAACTACTGGATCTGCCTTAAACCCAGTAACATTTAGTGAGCTCACCTTTAGCCATACGATTGAGAACCATGTCGATCAGGATGTAAGTCCCAGTCCGGCCTGTGCCGTCACTATGGAAACAACATGAAGCAAACTTTAATAAATACAAATAATTAATGAAAACATTTAACTGGAGACATTAACTTAAGAACACACTTGGTGTATTTTAATGAAACGCTGTGATCAAACATGAGAGTTTCTGAAAACAAACATTTCAGTTTGTGCTTCTTAACTAAACTGCAAACAGTCTGAAGTCCCAGTTTTTGACCGCCTGTTGTTTAGCATTTGTCTGCCACCAAGTGGACTTATGTGGTACTACAATGGAGTGAATGTTCATGTGTGAATTAAGTTTTGGAAAACCTTGTAAATTATATTGAAAACGTGAAATGTTTTTACATGAAAAGTGACTTAAATAATTATTAAAACAACTGCAAACTAAGTTCATTGAAGTGTTAATCTGTATATATCTGCAGAACTGTCGTCATTCTTCTGATCTCACTGATGAAGACACTGATGAAGGTTTACCTGCAGTGAACGATGATGGGGCAGGATCGTCCTCGGTAGCACTTGTTCACCTTCCTGAAGAGAGAAAACATGACAAGATGAAGAACATGTGAAAAACTGATGACTGTCTCAATCAGTGCTGGTATATTTAGAAACGTATTCGTGATGTATTTCAGCTGTTCAATGTACATATTTTCTATAAATTATTGTCTGCGTGGTGAAAAACTAAAAAAAATGCTTGACAAAAATGTTGATATGCATCAGAAAAACATGTTGTTTTTAGATCATTTTCATCTTTTCTGTTGTCTTTTCTTTTTAGAGGATTAGTTAAAATTGTTCTGACTTTTTCTTTCTCAGAATTTTTTTTTGTTTGGTAGAGCACATCTTTAGATAGATAGATAGATAGATAGATAGATAGATAGATAGACAGACAGATGGATAGATGGGGGGATTAAAGGGGTTTTCGGCGATGGACCTCCTGCTGCAGCCACATCAGTCCATGATCATTTTTGTGACTATGCAACTGGAGCCAGACTACTAGCTGCAAACCACAAGAATGACACAGACAGACATGTTCAAAATTAAACGAAGCTGACCTCCATCGCACAGGGTGGGAGGACGGGAGGAGAGGAGGAGGAGGAGAGACAGAGGGATGGAGGGGAAAAGTTTCTTTTTATTCTGAAGGTTTACAGGATGCTCTCCTGTCCTGCTGTTCCTGCATCTGACTTTCTGTGTGGATATCCAGGTAGCAGCAGTACCTGCGGAAGTCCAGCAGGGGGCGTGTGGAGGTGGGGATGCCCTGAGCCGGCCAGCTGAGGAAGTGGAACTGAGTGAGCGTCCTGGTCTCCTGCGTCTGCACGTTCTTCAGGTAGAAGCTTCGCACCAGGAAGTCGTTACACCAGATGTGCTCCGACACCAAGTTCACCTGGACGGAGACAAAACCTTGAGCTCCTGATGGACTGACACTGATCAGACATGTCCTCACTCACTGTGTCCTCACCTCGTAGATGTGGTAGAGGGACGAGCCCTCGTCAGGCCAGTAGCGGTCACACTGTTTCTCTCCGTCCTCCACCAGAGCCGTCATCATCACGATCACGGTGCAGCCGTTCTCCCACACCATCTACACCACCACAAGTCGTTCACATGACACATCACTGTCAAACAAACATCGTCACCACATCTCTCACCTTCATTTATCATAGACAGTGTTTTCTAACCCAAAAACTCACAAAGTGGAGTGATTTTAAAATGGAGTCTGGGGGTCTGAGGGATTTCTCTCCTTCTTCATCTCCCTGCTGTGTTGTGTTTGTGTTTGTGCAAAACGTTCTCAAGTTGTTGAGAAGTCGATAAAACCAACTATCACATATAAATTGTTCTGGTTTTTCAAATAAATAGAAAACATGACTGTCACACACAGTCACTATATAGACTGACTCCTGTAAGGATCTCAAGACTTCCTCCACCACTGCAAATCTGTATTTCAGTGATATAACCGGACTTGTTTTAGATCATTTTCATCTTTTCCACTGTCTTTTTAAAAATGTATTACAAGTAATAAACTACGGAAGAGGATTAGGGCCAGTGTGTTTTTTCTCAGAATTCTGAGTTTGTTCTCAGGAACAAAGACAGAGGGAAAAGTCTCACAATCATGAAAAAAGTAGAAAAGAAGAACTTTAAACTCTTTCTGACAGAATTCTGACTATTTATCTTGATTCTGACTTTTTTCTTGGAAATCAGATTTTTTTTCTTAATTCTGACTTTTTTCTTAATCCTGACTTTTTCTTAATTTTGACTTTTTTCTTAATTCTGACTTTTTCTAAGAATCCTGACTTTTTCTAAGAATTCTGACTTTTTTCTTAATTCTGACTTTTTTCTTAATTTTGACCTTTTTCTAAGAATTCTGACTTTTTTCTTAATTTTGACCTTTTTTTGGAATTCTGACTTTTTTCTTAATTTTGATTTTTTTTTCTTAATTTTGATTTTTTTCTTAATTCTGACTTTTTTCTAAGAATTCTGACTTTTTTCTTAATTTTGACCTTTTTTTGGAATTCTGACTTTTTTCTTAATTTTGATTTTTTTTTCTTAATTTTGATTTTTTTTCTTAATTTTGACTTTTTTCTTAATTTTGACTTTTTTTTCTTAATTTTGATTTTTTTCTTAATTTTGACTTTTTTCTAAAAATTCTGACTTTTTTCTTAATTTTGACTTTTTTCTTGGAATTCTGACTTTTTTCTTAATTTTGACTTTTTTCTTGGAATTCTGACTTTTTTTTCTTAATTTTGATTTTTTTCTTAATTTTGACTTTTTTCTAAGAATTCTGAGTTTTTTCTTAATTTTGACTTTTTTCTAAGAATTCTGACTTTTTTCTAAGAATTCTGACTTTTGCTCAGAAATAAAGACAGAGAAAAACAATTAGACTTCCTAAGTTTAGGTGTTCTTTTTGTCACAAATTTTTTAGGTGCCATTTTTTCTGGTGATACAAATCATCATCACCATAAAAACAGCCTTTTTGGTGGGGCTCAAAAAAGAGAAATCAGTTTTGTTGAACCAAACAAAACCCAGACCAGACCCTGAAAAATAATTGGATCTTGAAGTGTAGAGACATTTTCTACAACCTCTCCTAATACTCTGGTAACTCTGGTAAGAATCAGGACAAAAGTAGACAGATACAAAATTAAGATCTGAATCTAAATGAAAATGTTTTTTTATGAATGTTAATGTAAAGGGATTGTTTGGTTTGTGTCTCACTGACCTGCCAGAAGTCAGAGATGGTGTGCGACAGAGGGCCCTGGGTGGCGATGTAGGCCGGCATCCGGGGGTCGTGTTCAATCTGAAGGGAGGTCAAAACAAGGTACAGATGCAGAAAACAGCCAGAAAGTGGTGATCTTCTGGGTCAAACATGAGATCAGACTTACTATGGTGCTGGCGTTGATGTAGTCGGAGCGTGAAGGGTTGATCTCCGCCTTCAGCTTCACCCTCGAGTGGTCATCTGTGGAACAACAGTGACATTTAACCCCTCAGCATCCAGCTCCTGCCCAGCCGGGCATCTTGAAATCAGAGCTGGGTTTTTTTGCGCTGTGATGTGCCTGAAGGTTTAAATGAATAACTTACAGGGCACAGAGTCGGGGCAGCGGTTCTTCTTGGTGTTGGCGTCGCTCTGAGCCACGGAGACGGCGCTGGGCTCGGCCTGGTAGGAGCAGAGAGCCTCCCACTCCTTCATCAGACGGTCCTTGTTCCTCAGGTGGTCCTCCATGTAGGCCTGAGGGACGTTAGCAAAAAGGTCACTCAAAACACTCCAGTTCTTGACCTTAAAAACAATCAGTGCTTCCTCTACTGACCAGTATCATGTGACCCGTGGAGATGTCCATGTTGGCCTGCGCCGGCTCCTCGCACCATGACGGCGTGCTGCTGTGGGAGCTCGGACTGGGCTGGGCTCCGTCGCTGAACTGGGACGACACGCTGCTCACCCTCGAGTCGGCACCTCCGCCTCCTGCTGCTCCTGCTCCTGCTCCTCCCGCGATGCTGGCGCCACCTCCTCCTCCTCCTGCACCTCCTCCTCCGCTCGCTCCTCCCACGGCACCGAGGGCGGCAGCCTCCAGGCGTCCGAAGGCGCCTTTGGAGGCCATGTGCTGACGACACAGGTCCTGGTGAGCCAGTTATGCAAGTTACACTGCTTTAATACACTGTTTGATTTAGTGTCAGGCCTCATTAAAGAAAAAGATCCTTACTGCCTGTCCTATCTTAAGCTTCAGAGGTAGAAAACTAATACCCGTTCATGCATGGTCACCAACAGGCTAACATCAGCTTCTTCAATAAACTCTCTTTTAGCTCTATTTTTGGTCTCCACCATCTCCTGATAACATTATCATCCATCTTCTTAGCTGCTCAATGCTCCACTATGTTCACCAGCTAACCTTTGTCAAATTTTAAACGGTCTTATGGCCGTAAAGTTGTCCTCTATCTGTCTTCTGACCCCCTCACCTGGTACTCCTGGTGGGTGAAGCTGCCTCCCTCTGGTCCCAGTCCCAGCTTCTTCGCAGCCAGCCGGTGGGCGTGGTGACGCAGACAGGCGATGGTCATGGCCGCCACCAGGATGCTGCCAATGCAGGCCATGGCCACCAGCGTGGCGAACACCCAGCGGGAGTTGGGCTGGACTCGGGTCGCCAGGGGCAACGCCTTCGCATCATTTCTCTGGTTTGTGGAGACAGAGAGAGGACAGGAGGATGACATAACTTCAAATCTGAGCACACGGTCGACTAATGAGGTGGAGATGATGATGATGATGATGAGGAGGAGGAGGTATCTCTTCCTTTATCCATCTCAGCAGGAACATGGGACAAGAATGTGAATCAACAGGCTAACATTAGCTTCTCCAGCAGGCTAACATTAGCTCCTCCAACAGGCTAACATTAGCTCCTCCAGCAGGCTAACATTAGCTTCTCCAACAGGCTTACATGATGTTAGCTCCTCCAGCAGGCTAACATTAGCTTCTCCAGCAGGCTAACATTAGCTCCTCCAACAGGCTAACATTAGCTCCTCCAGCAGGCTAACATTAGCTTCTCCAACAGGCTAACATTAGCTTCTCCAGCAGGCTAACATTAGCTTCTCCAACAGGCTAACATTAGCTTCTCCAGCAGGCTAACATTAGCTTCTCCAACAGGCTAACATTAGCTTCTCCAGCAGGCTAACATTAGCTTCTCCAACAGGCTAACATTAGCTTCTCCAACAGGCTAACATTAGCTTCTCCAGCAGGCTAACATTAGCTTCTCCAACAGGCTAACATTAGCTTCTCCAGCAGGCTAACATTAGCTTCTCCAACAGGCTAACATTAGCTTCTCCAACAGGCTAACATTAGCTTCTCCAGCAGGCTGCTTCATGGACCACTACACTGAGTGTCCTCCTATTTTTAAATTTAAATCTATAATATTCCATCTCTGGTTGTATTTATGTTCTGTGTACATGATGGATCCATTTAAACCTGTTAAATTTAACTGATGTGATGAATTTAAATAATGTTTTAATGACTTCAACACGTTCACGTATCACCACATGTGCTTCATCATCTCCACCCTCGACTCTCTCTTCGTCTCCTTCTCATCATCCTCTCCTCCTCTTTCTTCTCCTCCCTCCTCTCCCCGGATGAATTGTCTCTCTTGACCCTTCGGACCTCCTCCTTCCTCTCCGTGGGCCTCAGGAATGTGAGGCGCTCTCTCTCTCTCCCAGTGTGTGTGTGTGTGTGTGTGTGTGTGTGTGGTATCTGAAAGACATTAAAGCTGGGGGGGTAGAAACTTCACCTGCTATTATAAAGGGGCCCCGATGAGGTTCAGTGTGAGTGAAACTGAAGAAAAAAAAGAAAATGGATGACCGGGCAGCATGTGGGTGAAGGACTGAGGTGGATTTAAAGGAGCTTCACTCCAGTTTTCCTCCATTTCTTTAATTGACGCTGCCGCCACACAGTTCATTTATCACCGCTCATCAAAAAAGGACATTAAACGTTCTTTAAAATCACTGCCGACACCTCGTGAGACGTGTCAGAGATATCATGAAAGCTTCACGTCTGCTTTTATGCTCAGTTTAAAGAAAATACACACTAAAACTGCAGTATTATAAAGAACATTAAACAGGAAATGATCCACATTAACTGGATATTCAGGTACTTTAACTGTAATAAACATATAAAGCGTGTTAAGAAACTCATGCGACCGAGTTAATATAATAAGTAAGAATCATAAAACTATCATGACAAAATGTATAAATTGTCTTTTGAGTAGAAATGACCTTAAATTAATTATAATATTTTAGGAATATAAGAGAATAAGTGGGAAAAAGCACATTAAGTCCATAAAATGTCACTATAAACTTGTTATTAAGTCATTTTTATAAGAATAAAACTCCATAAACAAATATAACTTTATAACTCAGTTAATAATAATAAACTCTGTCTGATTAATAACAATAATAAAGTGTTAATGAGCTGATTGAATGTTTCCACTCACCAGACACACGCTGCAGAGCTACTCTCCTCTCCTGCTGCACTCACATGGACCCAGAGCCACAGCTCAACTGGGTCAGGTCAGACTAACTTCAAATACACCGGACTTCCTGCTCTGACTTTCAAAATAAAAGTGTTTAAAGTCTTATTTTGTAGGGTGGTCTTTCACATCATGATCTGGCTGCATTTAATAGTGTGTACAGTAACCAGTGACGTCTTTTTAACAGTACACCAGTAAATAAACCAGTTTTAACACTAGTATACCATGAATATACCAGCAGCACCCACCTCTCCATCACCGCCCTGCAGCACCTTCAGGCCCGTCTCAGACTCCAGGAAGTTCTTCTCTGCGACTGCAGAATGAAACAGAAGAATAAAGTACTTCATGCTCGGAGCAGTAATCGATTACTTGGCTGTTTGTATCTGAAGCAGTAAATCCTCACCGGCTTTCTCCGCCACGTCTCCGGCCGTCATGTTGTTGGAGTTGGGCCTGATTCTGAAGGTGATGGCGGGTCCGACCACACTGCAGACAGACACAAGAACACATCCACAGGAGAGTTTACTTTACATTTAAAGTACTCCAGTTACTTTACAAATTAAGATTTTATTGATTAAACTACCAACACACTAGTTTATAGGAGCTGTGTTCATTGTTTTGTTTTTCATGTGAAGATTTGCTGCTTTTATCTTTTAACTCTTCTAATTTATCTTTAATATTTATTTGTTTGCTTTAGTTTTTATTGTTGCTAATACTTTTAATACTTTAAGTCATTTTCCTCACTAAACTTGCAGACCTTTTTTTTTTTAACTATTTTTATTTGAGCTTTTTTGTAATTTTGTTTTATTTATTTATTTTTATGTTTTTTGTTTTAGCTTCATCATTTTTTTAACCTTTCTGTATTTTCTTACTACACTGACACTGTGTCATTTTATTCATTATCATTATCATCTTTTATTATTATATTTGATTATCTGTTATATTTGTGAGAAATGTGCCTTTGTTTGTTTGTGAAGCAGCGTTGTGGAACAAATAAAGTAAACAGAACTGGATTGAAATTATTGTACTTTATTGTTTATTATTATGTGATATTTTAATTTGAACTGTTTTTTGTTATTGTTTTCTTTTTCTTTGCTGCCTCCCCTTTTTTTTAAAAAAAAAAAAAGTAAAATCAGTTCACTTACTTCCTGTTTTGTTTGATAATGTGTTTTTTCCCCCCTTTCTTTCCTCTCTTACATCTTTACACGAACATATTTGTGTTTTTTAGGTTTGTCTACATTTACTTTTTATGTTCATGAATAAGCTGTTTGTGTAAAGTTGCAGATCAGCTCTCCTCAATAAAGTATTTCATTTAATATGGCCTCAAAGGTTTAAAGTGAGAGGAGGAGGAGGAGGAGCAGGAGGAGGAGCAGGAGGAGGAGGAGGAGGAGAGGAGGAGGAGAGGAGGAGGAGGAGGAGGAGGAGGAGAGGGAGGAGCAGGTGGAGCAGGAGGAGGAGAGGAGGAGGAGAGGGAGGAGGAGGAGAGGGAGGAGGAGGAGGAGGAGAGGGAGGAGGAGGAGGAGGAGAGGGAGGAGCAGGTGGAGCAGGAGGAGGAGAGGAGGAGGAGAGGAGGAGGAGGAGGAGGAGAGGGAGGAGGAAGAGGAGGAGGAGAGGAGGAGGAGGAGGAGGAGAGGGAGGAGCAGGTGGAGCAGGAGGAGGAGAGGAGGAGGAGAGGAGGAGGAGGAGGAGGAGAGGGAGGAGGAAGAGGAGGAGGAGAGGGAGGAGCAGGAGGAGCAGGAGCAGGAGGATGTTCAGGCCTGCAGCTCAGGGAGGTCACAGTCTGTATACCTGATGTTGATGAAGGCGCTGGTGGAGAGAACGATCTTCTCTGACAGACGCTGCAACAGACGCACCCCATCGTTCAGACTGAGGGGGCTGGAGTGACACAACCACACACACACACATAAACATACACATAATCACACACATACATACACACACACACACACACACACACAGACACACACATATAAACACACACAGAAACAGACACAAACTTAAAGAAAAACAAAAACACGAACATTTAAAAAAATATACATACAAACCATACACACACACACACACACACACACACACACACACTCCTTCCTCCCCTCCTTCCTTCCTTCCTTCCTTCCTTCCTTCCTTCCTTCCTTTCTTCCTTCCACACGACACAAACAAACCTCACTCATTCACTCACACACGAGGACGTCCTGATTGGTCGAGCAGCAGGAAGTAACAAACACACTGCACCTCTGATTGGTGACGATGTATCCGTACTCCTCGCTCTTGGCCGCTGGTTCGGTCTTCCTCAGTTTGTCCTGATTGGCTGCTGCAGGCGAGTCTTTCTGGACTCCTTCTGGTTTGGGGGTCTTGACGGAGGAGGGCGGAGCCTCGGGGGCGGCCATCTTGTACGCCATGGAGCCCTCTGTGATCTGACGGGAGAACATTAATTAAGACTTTAGATTAAATTGTATTGTAGTGGCGAACAGTGGCAGAAAGTAACTAAGTACTTTTACTTATTTCTTTGCTGCTACTTTGTACTTTTAGAATAAATGTCATGATGTTTGTGTTGTGTTGTCACGACGCTCACCTTCTTCCCTGGAGCAGCATTACTTCCATATTTATCTGAACAATAAACACAAACAGAATTTAATTATCAATAATTCAAGACAAATTATATTTACATGTACATTAAATGACATTTTTGTTGTATAATTTTGGGTCTTGTGCAGAGACTGAGGGGCTTGTTAAGAAGTGTGTGTCTTGTCTGTATGACATTAAAGAGACATGGCTGATTTTAAGAACTTGTTTTCACCTCAGCTGTCTTGCTTTTATTAATTTGTGCACGTGAGATCAAATGTTTGTCGGCACAAAAGAATAAAGGACCAAAAACCTGAGAGACGAGTGAGGAGACAGCTCTGAGAGCAGCAGGCATCAGGTTAACAGCAGCAGTAAAAACGATGTTTGTCTGCGACCTGAAGACGACCGACCTTTGGTTTGTTTGTAGGCGTACGAGCCCTCCAGCTGCAGCTGCTTCAGAGCGGCCGGCAGCTTGTCCTTCTGCTCGGGGGACAGATCCTTCATGTCCAGGCCGTAGTGATCGAGCAGCAGAGCCAGTCTGTGCAGAGAGCGCTCTGAAGACAGCACACACACACACTGACTCTGGTCTTTACTGGATCTTTATTATAGATTACATGAGAATTTATATGAGATAAAAAATGAAAATTCTGAGAAAAAAAAATTTGAGAGAAAAATGATGAGAAAAAAATAAAAATGATGAGGAAAAAAATATTTTTTTTGAGAAAAAAGTTAAAATTATGGGAATTTTTTTTGAGAAAAAAATTTATATAAAAAGTTAAAATTATGAGAAAAAAATATTGTTTAAAGAAAAAAGTTGAAATTATGAGATAAAAATTTAAAATTTTGAGAACAAAAATATTTTTTTGAGAAAAAAAATATGATATAAAAAGTTAAAATTATGAGATTTTTTTGCGAAAAAAATTACGATATAAAAAGTTAAAATTATGAGAAAAAAATATTTTTTTGAGAAAAAAATTATGAGATAAAAAGTTAAAATTATGAGAAAAAAATCTTTTTTTTTTGAGAAAAAAAATTAGATAAAAGTTAAAATTATGAGAAAAAAATATTTTTTTGAGAAAAAAATTATGAGAAAAAAATTTAAATTATAAGAAAAAAAATATTTTTTTGAGAAAAAGTTAAAATTATGACAAATTTTTTTGAGAAAAAAAGATATAAAAAGTTAAAATTATGAGAACAAAATTTTTTTTAGAAAAAAATTATGATATAAAAAGTTAAAATTTTGAGAAAAAAAATTATATAAAAAGTTAAAATTATGAGAACAAAAATATTTTTTTTGAGAAAAAAATTATGATATAAAAAGTTAAAATTATGATATAAAAAATCTAAATTATGAGAAAAAACGTTTAAATTCTGAGAAAAATAGCCAACATTATGAGATAAAAATGTAAATTATGAGATTAATCTTTATTTCCTGTCTCACCATCCAGTCCTGACAGGGCGTTGTACTCCTCCTTCGCCTTCTTCTCCGCCTGCTGCTGCTGCTGCTGCTGCTCTCTGAGCTGAGCCACCTGGGAAACGTAGTCCTCGCCGTAGTCCAGCGGGAAGTCCAGGTCCGGGAAGAAGGAGGAGGACGAGGAGGACGAGGAGGACGAGGAGGAGGGGAATCCTGCAGCGACTGCCCCTCTGTGGCGGGTGAGGGACTGCACAGGAGAGGAAGAGGAGGAGGAGGAGGAGGAGGAGGAGGAAGAAGAAGGGGAGGTGAGGTAAAAGGAGACCAGGTCCTGGAGGAGCTGCCGGTCTCTGTCCAAAGGGTCTCCTCGGGATCTGGAGCGAGAGGCGGCAGCGAGGAGCGGGAAGGCTGGATTATCATCCAGAGAGTTGAGGGAGCGCTCCTCTTCCTCCTGGTAGCCATACTGCTGCTGCAACGACAACAAACCAAGCGTTATGACCACTAGGGGGCAGAAACACTCCACAACTACCTGAAAAACACATCTCTGACATAAGAAGAAGTGCCCCACCTGGTGGTAGGTGTAAGGGTCCAGCAGGGGCGTCTGCATGTGCACGGAGGACCGGGAGGGGTCGAGGATCATGTAGTCCACATACTGCTGCATCATCTCGGGGTCAGATGGATCCTCAGGCCCCTGAACCCTCCGCTGAGTGGGGCCCGGCAGCCTGGACATCCTGGGAAATAAGACTTTTCACTCAATTCAAAACCTCCTTTAGATTCTTCTCAATTCTTGTGTTGTTCTCTACAGGACTGTTTTCTTACTGTCTGGGCGAATTCTCGTTAACTCTGGAGGACGAGCCAACGGTGGGAACGCGACTCAGCTCTCGGCTGATGATCTCCTGGGTGACGTCGTCCCTCCAGGTCAGACCTGCGGCAGAAACGTCAGCCAGAACCTCCACGGCTTAATTATCCTGAAGCTTCAAATGTCACTGTAAAGGAGACTCACCTTGCACCATCAGGTCTTTGAGGACTTCCTGCAGTCTGTGCAGGACTTGGACAGACACCTGGTACTGGACGGGCTCCTGGTGAGGAGACTGGCACTGTCCGAACAAACCGTCTGCACAGGAAGAGACCAACGAGTCAGAACAGCGCTGAAACTTAAGTTTACTTTAAAGTATAACCTGATCTGAACGGATGTGTCTGGATGACGTCTGACTGCACTGCGGCAAAAGTTGAGTCAGTTTCAACTCTGTTGTCTTTGCCGAGACGTCTGCAACAGCAAAGTGTGAATGAAGTGGAGAAGAAGGCTGCAGCTCTGTCAAACACAACACAACGTCCTGTTCAGAAACACAAAACCACACATTGTGATACACGTACAGACGTCTGTGGTCTCACACTGCACAAGGGTTCCCGAGATAAAGATGACGAGGTGCAATATGATTCAAAAATAAGACAGAAATCTCTGCTGCACAAATTATGTTTATGTTTTATTTGATATTTGCCTCTTTAATATTAATACTTGATAGTTTTCCCTCCTCAAAGTGTCACTGCTTCATTTTGAACAGTCACAAGCCAAGAATTGTCCATCATCACACAACTAATTCAAAGAAACAAAATCCGCTGTTTTTTCAATGCAGTCTGGAATGTGTTATTTTACTCAGATGTTCCAGGTTTGACAGATTACAGACGTTTCAATTCAGTCTTTAAATGCAGTGCAAAGTTTTCGACTCATGTCTTCCAAGAGGAGCGGGTCGTTTTGTGAATGTGCTCTGGAATGTGTATCAATACAGATTACAAATGTTTCAAGACACAAAATCGAGCTTTTTTTGAATGGAGTCTGGTATATGTTTCTTTTGTTGAAATATTCCAGTGTTTAAACACATAAAGGACATAAAACAATCACTACCACACACATTATCTTTATATTTGTGTGATATTTGCCTTTTTAACTTTTTGTTTGGGTGAACTGCTCCTTTAAATGAAAACCCAAAGCAGCTTAACATCCACCAGACGCAGGTGAAAACACACAAGCTGTCCTCAGAGCTCTGGTTCAAAGAGCCACACATGAAAACAAGCAAACAAGTAAATAAATAGAAACATTTACACACACACACACACACACACACACACACACACACACACACACACGTCATATTTTGAGTCCTGACTCAATTTTGACCAAAATAGCAGCTCAGTTATTTTACACGAACCGGCACAAAGCTGATGTTCACTGAAGGAAAAACCAAGAAGAAGAAAATACACAAAAACACACAAAAACACACAAAAACACACCAGGAGACGCATGAACACGGATGTGGACACGATGTACAAGACCAACACACAATCACACAACACGCTTATTTAAAGGCTCATGTACAATATAGTGTGTGCAAACATACACACACACACACACACACCAGAAACACACAGTGTACATTTACACACACGTACACAAACAATAAACACAACACACACACAGAAATATGTACATAATCATATAGAGAGGCCTGCAAGTACACACTCAACTTCACACACACACACACACATAGTGAAGCACTGTGTTGTGTGTGCGTGTGTGTGTGTGTGTGTGTGTGTGTGTGTGTGCGTGGGCCGTGGTGAGTCATCACCTCTGTCTCCCTCAGTCTCTAATCAAACACACACACATGCACACGAGGGAGACACACGGTCGTCAGGCAAGTGATGTCACTGTTGTCATAGAGACGGCCAGGGCGAGCTGCGATTGGCCGAGAGCGGCTGACGGAGGGAGACCTTGTTTACGTTGCACTCTCGACTCCATCTCTCTCTTTTGTCTCCTTCATGCCGCCGCTGTGCAGAACCTCATAGACAAACCAATCGTTTTTCACACACTCGCATTTCAGCACAATTACACACACGTCATAGTGACACACACACTCCACCTGTAGCACGAGGACTCAGAGGACACACACAGATTACAGATGTTTGACGCTACAAAATCAGTCATTTTCTTGTGCAGACTGGATTTATAAAAATTTGTATGCAAATATTCCAGATAACAAATATTTAAATACACAAAACGTGTAGTTTTTCGAATGCAGTCTGGTAGAAATATATTTTACTTAAATATTCCTGATTACAAATGTTCAAAATGGGCTGTTTTTGAAGTGCAGTCTTGAATTGGATTGATTTTACCCAAATATTCTAGAGGTTTAACACAGACTGGATGTCTAAGGGCACAAAATTGGTAGTTTTGTTAATGCAGTCTTGAATGTGCTTATTTTGCTCAGTATCACGAGTGTTTGAACACAGATTACAGATGTTTGAGGCTACGAAATGTTTTGTTTTTAAACCCAGTCTGGAATTAAGTTTAGTTTAATTAGTTGAGCACAGATTACAGATGTTTAAGTGGACAAAACGGGCAGTTTTTTGAATGCAGTCTGGAATTAAACCTATTTTACTCAAATATTCAAGATTACAAACGTTTAAGGACGTAAAATGGGCTGTTTTTTTAAAACAGTCTGGAATTAAATTCAATATAATAAAATACTCTACTCTAGTTTTTATCTACAGTTTGGAATTCAATATGTTCTCATGCAAATATTTGGATGTTTATTCACACAAATCGGTTGTTTTTTAATGCAGTCTGGAGTTGGATTGAGGTTTAACACAGATTCCAGATGTTTCAGGCGACATATTGCTGTAATACAGTCTGACATGTAGCCTGTTACTCTCTCTGCCTTCGTTCACACACTCTCATTCTTGCATTTCAGCACATTCACTTCCTCAAAGCGTCATCAGGCCTGAACGTAGCTCCTGTTCCCGTCCCTGGATACAGGGAACAAAACATCCTCAAGGCAAACTCACAAACACACATCCATCAATAATACAGCTGCCTCTGAAGGCTGAGACAGGTGCACGCTCACACACGTGCACGCTCCTGTAATGACATCCTAACCATGTTTGAACGAGCAGGAAGGAAGCAGGAAACCCACTGAGGGATTATAGACGGCTGCGTTAACGGAGGCTGAGCCGTGACGAAGAGCCAGCTCCTGACTGCGTGATGGACAGAAGACACGTCACGGCTTCCCGAAGCGTGTCGCTGCAACTGGAGCCCCCTGGGGTCGCTCGCTATTGGTCGATTTACTAGTCTCGTCACGTTGCATTCAAGGCACTGTAAATAAGAGCTTCATACGGGGGAAGACAGCGTTGACGTCAGTCTCTCAGAGGAGTCTGAGACGTTTTAACTCGAGAGGAAACAAATCATCAAAAAATCTTTTCTCTCCTTCTTGTTCTTGTGATTGTTTGGCCTTTCCCACAGAAAGTCACAGTACAAACTAGATCCACTGAGGATGGTGGAGTTTTTAAATGTCATTCTTGTCAACAGCTCAAATTAAATTTCATTCACCTCCGTTGAAACAGGCTGATAAAACTGAAACTTCTCCTTTTTTTCTTTCTTTTTTATTTATTGATGAAAGTTACTCAAATGTTCGAGAGCTTCACAAAGATCGTAGATGTTTACGAACACTAAATTAGTAGTTTTGTTAATGCAGTCTGGAATGTGTTTATTTTGAGCTTGAACACATTACAGATATTTGAAGGGACAAAACGGGTCGTTTTTTGAATGAAGTCTGGTGTAAACATATTTTATTCAAATATTTAAGATTGCAAATGTTCAAGGAAAATTAACGCTTTCTTTAATGCAGTCTGGAATTAAAGGAACCCAAATGTTATAAAGGTTCAACACAGATTAGATGTTCAAGGACACAAAATGAGCTGTTTTTTTAATGCAGTCTGCAATTAAAATGATTTCAACCAAATATTCAAGATTACAGATGTTCAAGGACGTGAAGCGAGTCGGTCAGACGAAGCGTCTGAAATAAAATGTTATGTTTTATGTTATAAAATGTTTCAAATCCGTTTCATTTTCTTATCTGAATATTTGTGTTTGAACGTAGTTTTCTGCCTGTAAATAAGCTCTTAAAATGTCATTAATCTTTGTTCCTTGCTCATCTCCCTTTCCCACATCGTTCTCCTCTAAACTGTGTGATTTCGGTGTTCAGTCTCTTACACGCTCAGAAACTAATGACGTTCATCCCTTCTTCGCATTCAGCTCAGTCTTGTTTTTAAAGCTATCGACGGCTCTCTGTGGAACAAACTGTTGCTTTTGTCCCAATTAGCAGAATCTGCTGTGAGGATTTAAAATGTTGATGAAGACATCAAAGCTGAGAGCTCGAGAAATAAACGTCCTCTGGACAATTTAGAAAAGTGGTTTACATCGTTATGGCACGATGAATATTATTCGTTTTTTAATGCAGCCTGGAATCAAAGTGTGTATAGTGAAATGTTTTAGAGGTTCAACAAAGATCATAAAACACAAAACAAGTGTTTTTGTAGTGTATCTGGAACTGGACTGTTATCACTTAAATATAGTTTATTTAAGACCACAAAATCTGTACTTTTGTTAAAGCAGTTTTGAATGTGTTTATTTTGCCCGTGACAGCGGCCATTTTGAGCTTGTGTTTTTGTTTTCGCACAGAACAGGTCGAACTTGAACACTCACCATCGTTGCACAGCTGATCTCTGGGACAGAGCTTCTTCTCAAACAAACAACCTGCGAACACAACAAACACACAGAGAAAACCTGAGACAGTGTTTCTTTACATTTAACAGTTTTGAGTCTTAATTTGACACCTAAAGGTCTCATTATTTGACTTTTTGAACACTTTACTTGCACCTTATGAACCTTTGACTTCAACCTAACGTACGAATTAAGTTAAATAAAGGACACAAAGGTAGAAATGAGTCCGGGGAAACCCCATCAGAACAGGCTACAGCACTGGATGTCAATGCGTTGTTGCTAAGAGATGGGAATATATATGTGTGTGTGTGTGTGTGTGTGTGTGTGTGTGTGTGTGTGTGTGTTACAGTTGACCTTTTCCCAGGTCCTAATCAGTTGCGAGGCAGTAAACAGCAGCAGATGTGAAGCCCTCCGCTCGGCTCTGTTTGGTTTTCATCAAGGATTTATATAACGCTGCTGTTACTCATTTTTACTGTGACATCTTAAGGAAACACACCTTCCTTCACCTGAGCTGTTTGAACGGGCTTCTTGTTCAACCTTAATGATTGTTTCTACTCTGGTCTCAGTCCTCAGAAGTGGGACTGTGACATCACTAATGTGGGGCGTGGCCGAGCAAAATGTTCAAGCACAAGAAAACTGCAAAAATCTCCTTTATGTCGGGTCAGTTTCACAATGATTGAGTTAAGATCCAGCTCAATTATTGTAAACACCCTGTGTTTACTTCAAATTTGTTCATCTTTGTGTGATACCTATTGAGCCTGTTTTCCATCCAAAGGCAGTTTGATGAAATTCAGCTCTGAAGGCCAAACTTAAAAAAATCATAACTATAAAAAGTATCACAGTTGTAGGACTGTAAAGACATTAAAGGTGCAATATGTAAGAATAAAAAACATAACAACAACAGAATGTGAAGAAACAACAGTTTTGACGTTAAACTGAAGTTAGCATGCTAACTAGCTAGCCCCAGCCCGTGTGCCAAACTGAAGCTGAAAACTGGTGTTTCCTGTCAATCTTTGATTAATAGAAGAATTAACTCAAAAGAGTTGAATACAAACGCAGATCGGTCGACAGCGTTGCAGAAAAATACAATCTGGAGACAAAAATAACTTGATGTCAGTAAACCAGAGCATCCTTCAGCTATGTCTCAGTTTCTGTTGCTCTCCTCCTCGAACAGTCGGCTCGAAGCCTCAGGACGACTCAACTGATGTTTTTTTCTTTTACCTGAAATCTATAAAACAGTCGGACAGATTATCGACCACATGACGACAAAACAAAGTGCCGGCGAGCGGCTATCAGAGGGGGAATCTCCATTAAACGAGCGAGCTGCTAAACATAGAACCAAAGAGATTCTCCATCCCTCCCTCCGTCGCCTCCTCCGTCCAAACTCCACATGATGACTAATCTCCGCTCTGTCCTCTCCTCCACCCACACAGACCTCCTCCCTCCTCTGTTATCTCTTCTCTCCACTGTCTGTTTCCAGAAGATCTCATCTTCCCGCAGACTGTCCATCACTGTCATCATCACACCACATTCAATCACGTCTGCTAACACACACATCACTGATTCATTACAAGACGTTTCCCTGTGATTGAGTTTCTAACGAGCAGACTGATGGATGCAGCGGCTCGAAACCTTTATAAGATCTGAGATCCACATGTCTCTAAAAAAGTTTCATGCCTGTTTTCAGCTGATTTATCTTATTTATCTTAAAGATCCTTGTCGCTGAGTGTTGTGCAGGAGTGAACGGAGATACTGAAACAGGAAGTGATCGTTGGATGGATTCGCTCGGGCAGCGGAGGATGAAGAAGAAAAAACAATTACAGCAAATCAGATCTTTAAAATGCCTCCTAAAGCCTCTCCATGGTAATGATGTAATGAACTGAAATACAGAAAACAAAATGGAGCCGGCGCTGCGTGTAACCACAGAGGAAACTTGATATGTGATGGAGGGTGGAGAGCCAGACGGAGGCTCTCCACACCACCTACTCTCTCTCTTTCATTAGTTTTCGTTAGAGAGAAGTTTGCGAGTGAAACGCTGGAGGAGTTTCCCCCGAGAAACATAAAGAGCTGCTGCTGCGGCTGGAAACACCTCTGAGTTCAGTGTTTTTATGTGTTTTTATGGTGAAATTGAATCAAACAGAAGAAGAAAAGAGTCACTTTTGTCTTTAAATGAGGCTTTAAAGTCTTATTTTCTCAAAACATGAAAAAATTCAGCCAACGCAGGAACAATAATTTAGTTGTTTTTACGAAATCAAGCAGCGACATTTCTTTTTTCTTCCTTGTTTCAAGACACTAATTAAAAAATTATCAAGAAAAGTTGATTTTTGCCAGATTTTTCACTTGTTTTCAGTAAATTGAATATGATTTGTAGCAGGTGTCGGCTCGGGAGAACAAGATCAGAGCTGCATCGCTGTGTGATCGGCTGCAGAGTCGCCTGCTAATCGCCATTTATTTCATATCAGTTATTTGTGAGCTAGCTGCCCCTGTCCAACACTCCTATGCTGGTAGATGCAGGGCTAACCGAGCTAACTCGCTAACGGCAGCTAAAGTTAGCGGTTGCTGATATTCCTGACACCTTTCAACAAAACCAGGGACTGTGTGAGGTCACAGGTTGATGGAAAGAAAAGTTTAAACATTTAAATTAAAATCTCACCGGACAGAAAAATAAGCAAATGAACATAATTTGGAGAGAATCACTTCCTGTGTCCTGTAGCCGCAGACGTCCTCCGGGATAAAAACAAGGAGCACTCCCGCTCTGATATTTGTTATAGGAACAAAATCAGGCTGACTCATCACCAGCTCTGAAACTGAACTCCATCCTCCCATCGTCATCATCATCAGAGCCTCCGCGTCTCGCTTTTATCATCCATTAACTGCCCCGCCAGATTGAATCCAGTGTCATTTTCATAATGGTGCTGCTGGCATTTGTGCCTGCTGCTGCTGCTGAGTGTGAGCTCGTCCTCTGGCCTGCAGGCTGACGGGGATGTTTGAGGTGGAGTGAGTCAGCCGGGCCGCGGCGTCGCTGAGTGGCAGCGGAGGCAGCGAGGTCACAGCCTTCCTCAGCTCGGTTAACCTCTAAACCTTTAACTTTAGACCGACTCGCACTCATCTCTCTGACTGGAGCTCACTGCGGCTACATGCAGGAAGATAAGTCTGGTGATATTTCTATTTTCCTTCTCATCAACAAATCCAATAATAAAGTGGAGCTCAGGCTGATTTGTGTTTAGTCTCAGGCTCTGACTCGACCTCCATTGACTACAGGACTGTCAGTTAGCAAATAATCACTTCCTGTTCCCTCGTCTCTCTCAGTTAAATGTCGTAAATAAGGTCTGTGGTTAAACGCAGGCTTCAGATATTTACACATTTTGTTCTGTGACATAAAATGCACCAGTAAAAACCACACGTTTTAATCATACAGCTCTTACGTGTCTTTAAAAATGGCGGTTGCTAACAAGGTGCTAAATGAGACTACAGAGGTTGTCGGGGACATTATAGTTTAATATCAGTGAAAGTGAAGCTATACTTACAATATTTTCACTGCTTTATCTTGCTGTCAGACGGTGAACTGAAGCTGCTACAATGCTTTCTTGAAAGCAACCAGACTCCATTGACAAAAACAGTCATTTTACCTCGCAGTTGCTGGTCGTGTGCTGCTGTGATCACTTATATTATTTGTGTTTTCTTGATACTTTGGTGTTTAAAGACACTAGTTCAGACGCAGAAGTCACACAATAACGCAAACAAACTAACCCATCAAGGTAGCAGTAGACCAGCAACTCCTGTATACTGTGGCGGTAAAATTACTGCTTTTCTCAATGGAGTCTGGTGGCTGTGAAGAGAGCATATTTATAACATTTTCACTGATTTATCGTTCTGTTAGACAGCCCTTTCAGACAGGGTACTAAAACTGTTATATCACTCTTCAAAACAACCAGACTCCCTTGACAAAAATAGTAATTTTACCTCGCAGGTGCTGGTTCACCTTTGCAGCAATACATCAGTCTGCTTGTGTTATTGTGTGACTTTCATGCTTACACAAGTTAGTACGGACACCAAAGTCACACAATAACGCAAACAAACTAACCGATCAAGGTAGCAGAAGACCAGCAACTTGCACTCTGTGGAAGTAAAATTACTGCTTTTCTCAATGGAGTCTGGTGGCTGTGAATAGAGCATAAATGGATACACTTCCTGTCAGACAGTGCTGTCGGACAGGAAGGTAAAGCAGAGAAAATACTCTAAATAAAGCATAAACTTGAACTTTATCACCTATTCAGTCGATGAATCGATGATTTGTTTCATCAGCAGCAGTAGATATACGAGTATGACACCAGGAAACTTTAAATCCCTGTAAAAATATCACAGCAGTACACTGAACTTCCACACACAGAGCATTAAAATACCATTTTAAGTCGGCTATAAAGCCGCTGTTGAACCAATAATAGCCCGCAGGAGTCCCTCAGGAGTCTCCGTGAGTGATGTTTTCCTTTGTTTCTCGGTTCTAACGATGTTTAGAGAAGAAAAATCTGTAACAGGATTTAATATCCTCTGCTGTTCGCTCTCCATGGTGCTGAAACACTGGAGACAGGAAGCCGGAGATCAGTTATGACTCATAACTGTGCGTACGACTCACTATACTGTGCCGTTATCTCACTATAGGGAGGAATAACTGAAGGTACTTTAATTCTGATTCTGTGACGTTTCCTGATTTAATTTGGAAACAAAAATCTGTCTTTCCCCTCGTATCCAACTGCCACGTTAAACCAAACCCTCAGGTGAGATCTTACAGTCTGTGAGTGATTAGAGGTCATTACTGACCGTCTGTACTTCTGTTATTCGTTATTATATCTATCAGTTTATGAGCTATTGTGAAAACATTTATAACACAGCTCGCTACAGAGCTCGATTAACTCTCCCGCTCTGTAATGCCAAACCAAACCAGTCAGAGGCTCCACACCATACGCGTTGCTAGAAAGCTTAGATTCTCATGATTGTATTGATGCAAACTATTTCAAGATTAAACCACACCAGTAAGATACAATCAACAAACAAACTACTACATACTCACACAAAGTGTCTGGGTATTTCAGTATTAGCCCTAAACTTGGAAATGTATGTAGTTTTACGCATTTTGCTCTTTGAATAGTCTGTTTTCCCACCTCAGCACTTGTTTTTGACTGTTTTCTGTGCACAAAGTTAGTGTAAATAAGGAAATAAAGAAGTATAATGAGTGTTTGCTCCTGTCACTCTCAGACAGGGAGGGTTTGAGGTCATAAAACAGCTTTTTTTTCCCCAGGTGTCTGAATATTTCCTCAGAAAAACATGTGTTATGTGTCATTTTCAGTGATTTCAGTTGTGGGCTGGACTGAGACAGACATATCGGATAATTTCACATAAATCTACAGACTGTCAGTTAAATAAAATAAAATATCACTGGGAATATCTTAAGTCATATCCAACCGTGGGGTATTAGCCCGCCTGATGACGGCTGGATGACCACAACACGATGTTTAATAAAGCTGATGAGCAGCTCTCCAGGTAAAGTTCACGCCTCATGCAGCTACTGAGGTTGAGGCTCAGGCTTCAGATCCGCCCGTAGCTTTTGCTGCATGAAGTAAATTTGGCCGTCATACAGAAATTCTTGTGGTTGAATATTTAAGTTCATTTTGAACCTCAAGAAGTCCTCGACACGTCTGCAGCTGAAGTGTCTCTACTCGTCTTCTTGTGCTTTGGGAAACACTCGTCAACGTTTTTCACCATTTTATATTTTATCAAACAACCAGCCGGTCGACCGAGAAACAACAGACAGCTTGACAATGAGAATAATTGTAAACTGAAGCCCTTGTAGCCTAAAAATCTCCTCAATGTGCATCATTCAGACGTGTCTGTGTCTGGATCATGTCGGCTCCACGCTGGCTCACAGTACCTCCCAACCACAACAAACCAAAGCGTCCTCTCCAGGGCTGCTCTCCTGCTGTTTGTTGTTGTGTTGCAGGCTGAACGACAGAATGATTCACTCGGGCAGACAGACACATCCGAGCTGACCCGCGGTCAGAGCGATTGCATCAGTGACGCAATTTAGCCCCATGTAAACAGATCAGAGGACGCAGGAAATGCAACACATAGAGGATAAAGTGTGGCAGGTCAGAGAGCTCTGAATGTACCAAACAGCACCGTGTGTCTGCTGCACCATGAAGACAGATGTGCATTAATTGTGACAACAAAATGAAACTCAGTGTATGATTATTGTTTGATTATTACATCCAAACTATTTCCTCTTCCATTTGAAGGATAAAAAAAGAGTTTAAAGCAACTTTAAAGCATTAATTTTCCACAAATCTTGCTTTTTTTTTTTTTTTTTTTAAGAAAAAACAGAAATACAACCAAACCTCATAAGAAAAACTGCAGATTTTAGAATCTACTCCAGAAATGTTGTAAAGAAGAAACGACCAGAAACATAAAGTGCTGTAAGGTCATTTCAAACTCACTGCTCAGCCCAACAGTTACTATAGGAACCCGGCTACAGCGGCTTGTCGCCGGGCACGTCGTGATTTACGCGCCGCCCTGCCGCCTGGATGCAGCGGGTTCATTACGCGGCAGAGGCGCATCCGTCTCCATCAGCGCCGGATCAAACCTGATCCGCCTTCTTACCGTGTCGGGCGGCCGCGCAGAGCCGACAGGAGGCGGTGAGGAGGAGGCACAGAGCTGCCAGGAGCCGCGGAGACCTCATGGTACATCCAACACCCACCGGAGCGGAGCGGAGCGCAGCGCGGGAGGAGGAGGAGGAGGAGGAGGAGCTGCTGCGCCTCTAGCAGCTCTCCATGTCTGAGGAGAGGCTGCTGCTGCTGCTGCTGCTGCTGCTGCTCGGGACTGATGGAGAGGAAGTGTGTGAGCGCGTGTGTGTGTGAGAGAGGAGGGCTGGTCGGTGAACCGCAGGAGGCGCCACACTGCAAGAAATAACACGAGCTGAGCAGAGACTCAGCTTCACACAGGGGGAGGAAGGAAACAGATCAGTCTGCACAGACCTGCATTAAAATATTAAAATCAGTGTTGCATAAAGTACATGAAGGTCACACTCGAGTCAAAGTAAAGATGTCGTGTTAAAATATTATTTTGGTAAAAGTGAAAGTCACCTATAAGAAAAGTACTGGAGGAAAAGTCTTTAAATGCATTAAAGTATCAAAAGTAAATGAAACTGAAGTTTACGTGTGTGTATAAACTACTTGACTGTGGTGTCGTCACCTTTTTAAAAATATTTTGTATTAATATTTTTAATCCAAAGTGTGTAACTCTAAAAAATCAATGCAAAATGTCTCCTGTTCTGGCTGATGAGTCTTTTAAACACCTGCACAACAACGTTATCACACCGACAGCAGCAGCTGCTGAAGCTGAAACCAGATTAACTGTTTTTATGTTTGGTCCGGTGGTTCCCGGCCTCGGGCTCAGTGCCTCCAGACTGACACCAGGTTCATCTGAGGGTCCTCACATGATTCAAGCTAAACAAAAAATCTGATTCATTTTTACATCCTTTATGAGACATATTGAAGGATTTGATCAGTTATCTGACGGCAGATATCTCTTTAACATCGAGGACATCTGAAATGCAATGAAGCACAAGACAGATTCCTTGTAAGAGGTCACAGGTCAACACGTGTTGGGAGTCACTGGTTTAATCTTTGACAATTTATCCCATTAAAAAGGTTCGTCATGTTTCTAAAAGTGAAATCTACAGCCATGAAAAAATAGGATAAAGAAGGCAGCAGAAGATGGAAACACACAAGAACAAGTTCCTGTATTTACTCGTCAGTTCTTCTGTTATTTTTGCCTCCTTTTGTTTTTTTTATTGATGTAATAAATGTGTCTGATACTTTCAGATAAATAATGTGATAAAACTCAAAAGTTAAGTGTGATAACAGCCATTTCTTGCAGTGTGGAGGAGTCGCCCTCTCTCGCTGCATCATGACGTGTTCGAGACAATGAGAAGTCGACTCATTCTGCCAAAAAACTGTCCGGACGCTCTGGCAGAGCCCCTGAGAGCGTTTTATTAAAAGTGAGGAGGAAATCAATTACAGCAGCTTCTCCTGCAGGATGAAACCTGCACATCAGCTCCACGCAGACCAGAGATGAATGAACAGGACGACTCAGGAAAAACTTTTCAGTATCTTTATTTTCTAAACAATTTCAGTTCTTAAGAAAGATCAAGAAGTGCTCGTGAGCTGTGATGTGACTTCTTCTTTGGTGGCACAGTGACGACATCATTCAGTCATTTTCAACATCAACATGAGTCTCGATCGACACTTTTCCTGATTCCTGAAACGTTGAAAACGACGCGAGATCCTCGGTTCCGTCCCGTCGGGGTTCTTGCGGCTCTAGTCGACGACCAGCGAGCGCCTCACTGTGGGGAACAGCTCGAAGAAACCCTGCAGGAGGAAGCACACAGGAAGAAAAATGAGATGAGGGATGAAAACAACAAACTACTTCTAACTCATGTGGAGGAATTTACACCGAGTCAGCCGAGTGTGTAATTCCTGAGAAACTGAGGAGAGAGGGATGAAAACGTGTGAACAGATACAAGCCGACATATTCTGATGAAAATGAGCGTAAACACACAAATGTTGATGTTTTACATGTTAAATCTGAAAACCTGCGACACGAGTTTTGTTAACCGAGTATTAATCTTGAATCCTCCGTCGTCGCCGGCCTCCGTTTGTCAGAACAATGGGATAGTGTGAAACAAGTCGCAGCGAGTGACTCACACCACCCACGTTAGAAACACAACAGGGGACGTTTCATTTCGTAGTCCAGGTCAGAAACTCAACAGGCTGCTGAGAGTGAGGAAATAATCAATTCTTAGCTGCAGTGATTCTCCTCTGAATGATTTTGTCTCCATGCAGGAAATTAAATCCCAATTCCTGCCACGATCACTTCTTATAATTTGTAAGACGAAGCTGCACGTTGCTCACAGCTGACGTAACACGTTCATCCTGTTTAGTTCAGTTCGTTTCTAAATAAAGTTCATCAGATCATAAAAACTGGTTTGCATCACTTAGAAGTGGATAAAAGTCGTCATTTAAGATGCAGCGATAATCGTTTCATCATCGTATTGAATTAAACTGAATCAAATCCTGAAGTGCGTCGAGATTCAGCCACTACAGAGTTTAAGAGTCATTTGTCTGACCAACAGTTCAAAACCTGGTTAATGATTTACTGCTCAAACCCTCCTGACTGTCAGAGACGTGTCTGAGAGGGAGGGTGCGCTTGTTTCACAGACGGGGTTACCTTGAAGAGGGTGGTGCTCTGCAGGACGCTGGAGGTGCAGCACATCTCTCTGATGGAGTGCATGGAGAGCTGCGGCGCTCCGATGTCCAGCACGGGGACGCCGAGGCGGGCGGCCAGGATGGGTCCGATGGTGGTTCCACACGGGCTGTCGTTACGGACCATCACGTCCTGCAGGAGGAGGACGTGCACGTCAAACTGTCCTGATGGTGTAACTGCTCCTTTAATTATTTACAGATGATGATTTCCCTTTCACACTTGGATGGTTTTGCTTCACTTGTTATTTGTTTCAGACGTGTTTCTAACAACTGAGATTAAGATTTTTGCTCCTTTTCATCGACTAGATATGAAATGTGATGTTGATCCTGATGGAAACCGAATTATTCAAAAGCAGATTATCTTTCACATGATACAAATCTTTTCTTTGTGTATTTTCGTCCTCTTCTGCAGCTGGAAACAAAAATATGTTTCTTATCTTGAACATGAATTATTTTCTTTTCCTCTTTGTGTCGTCCTGGAGCAGCGACACGTTGTGTTGCTAGGAGATCTGTGTTCGCCAGCGAGTGACTCAAGACACACAAAACAGACGAGAAGCTGCCGAGCCTCCATCTGCAAACAACTCATCTATTATCACACACACACACACACACACACACACACACACACACACACACACACACACACACACACACACACACACACACACACACACACTACCTGCAGAGGCACCCCGACCTTGCCTGCGACCTCTCTGACGACGGAGGCGGTGACGGCGGTGGTGGCGTAGCGCTGGTTGCTGTTGAACTTGATCACTGGACCCTGAGAGGAGAATTAGTTTAATGATAAATGACAGAAAAACAGGTTTGTGATTTTGTGTTTAGACTTTTTTAAATGAAGGGATGAATAAAGAAATGTCTTCACCTTGTGGAAAGCCGGTCGGTGGTTCTCTTCGTGCTTCTCTCTGAGAAGAAAATCAACAGTTTAGATAAAATATGAGACAGAAATCAGCTAAACTCTGCTGAAGACGCTAAAGTTTACAATAGAGAACGTCACATTCCTACATAAAATCATCTTAATGTAACTTTTCATTTCAAACTTCAGTGTTTATCAAACAAAATTTTAACATTTTGGAAAAAGAAGACGTCAAATTTACATAAATAAAACTTCACTCCTCACACTTTGTCCTCTCACATCATATCTGTATCATGAAAACACATCTCGTTATCGTGAATATTGCGGCATCAGATACTGTGTGTGTGCTGGTACTGACTGGTAGTTGGGGTGAATGGCGTGCGCCATGTCGGCGCTGATCATGAAGGAGCGCGGCGCCGCCTGCTGGAAGGCGGTGAGGTTGGCGGCGGAGGAGGCGAGGCGGCTGAGGATGAGCTCCGTCAGGTTGGACTGAGCTCCCTGAGCGCTCTCTGAGCCCACCTACAGGAAACACAACGCAAACACACCACACACAACACACACAACACACAACACACACAGATCATCAGTCCAGTGTTTCTGCTCCAGGATGGTTTCATTACTGAGCGGTTCAGTTCAGTCCAACTCACCTCCTCGTTGTCGTACAGAGTGATCATGCGGACGTTGGGATCTTTGGCCAGAGAGTCTCCAGAGCAGGACTCCACCAGCGCCTGAAGACGACACAGTGAGACAGGAAGAGACGACACAGTGAGACAGGAAGAGACGACACAGTGAGACGACACAGTGAGACAGGAAGAGACGACACAATGAGACAGGAAGAGAGACGACACAGTGAGACAGGAAGAGACGACACAGCGAGACAGGAAGAGACGACACAGCGAGACAGGAAGAGACGACACAGCGAGACAGGAAGAGACGACACAGCGAGACAGAAGAGAGACGACACAGCGAGACAGAAGAGAGACGACACAGTGAGACAGGAAGAGACGACACAGTGAGACAGAAGAGAGACGACACAGTGAGACAGAAGAGAGACGACACAGTGAGACAGAAGAGAGACGACACAGTGAGACAGAAGAGAGACGACACAGTGAGACAGAAGAGAGACGACACAGTGAGACAGGAAGAGACGACACAGTGAGACAGAAGAGACGACACAGTGAGACAGAAGAGAGACGACACAGTGAGACAGAAGAGAGACGACACAGTGAGACAGAAGAGAGACGACACAGTGAGACAGGAAGAGACGACACAGTGAGACAGAAGAGACGACACAGTGAGACAGAAGAGAGACGACACAGTGAGACAGAAGAGAGACGACACAGTGAGACAGGAAGAGACGACACAGTGAGACAGGAAGAGACGACACAGTGAGACAGAAGAGAGACGACACAGTGAGACAGAAGAGAGACGACACAGTGAGACAGGAAGAGACGACACAGTGAGACATCTTAGTGATTATTTGTGACTTGTGCTCCTGACTTTCCACTAACTGGCAGTTATTTTTACTTTCAGTCGGCAGAGAAGTCGACCGACATCCTCAAATCTTAGCGAAACACAGGGCGAAGGTGAAAACAAGAAAACAGACTAAAGAACCAGAAGAAGAAACTGAATCATGCAGGAGAAACGAGCAGACTGTCGCTTCTCTGACAGTGCAGATAAAACAGGAGTCTGACCTGCAGGGCGCAGTAGCAGCTGTGGAGATTGTCCAGGCGAGGAGAGTAGATGAACTCCTCGTACACTCCACCCAGCGCCTGCAGAGAGGACAGGAGACCAGCGTGAGACACACAGATACATGTTGCTAATCTACAACAGAGGGGGACACACTGAAGCATTCAGCAGTGAAACAAGCTTTGCATCATTCATAATACGACACTCGGAGGTGGAGGAGGTCAGTGGTTGATGTTCAGACTCACCGCGGGCTGAGTGTCGGTCAGGCAGAGCTCAAAGTCCAGCAGAGCTTCGGGCTCGACGTCCAGCTCTGAGCACAGAACCTTCACCAGCGCCGGGTGGTGTTTCTCTGCCTGAGGAGGGAAATACAACAGCTGTCATTCTGAAGTCGCTTGATTCGATCACCTTCGTTGGTGTTAATTTAAGCTGATATTAAACATTTTGTTCTTGATTCTCTATATTCTGCATTCTGGGTTTAAGAGGCTCAGTAATCTGTGAAAAAGTAAAGAGAGACGAGTGTTTCATAGTTTCCACGGTGAAACTGAGACGTCAGATAATCAGATGTGTGTTTTACCGTGTTGGTGGCACAGCTGGCGTCTCCGGAGGACGCAGAGCCCGTCTCCAGCTCCTCCTGGACAGCGGTGGCGATGATCGGCACGCTGAGACACAAACACACACAAACTTCAGTATGATTTTGTTAAATGTTGGATCGTGTTTTCCTTCTGTGACGCCTCATGTGTGTCTGAACTCTGTATCTAAATCTAACACTGTTTAAGGTGTCACTCACAGGTGGTTCTCCTTGTTGGGGCCGAACGAGTCGTTGATGTCTCTCTGCAGGTGGATGGCCAGGTGAGGGATCCTGAGCAGAGGCCTGGGCACGTGAATCAGCCGGTGAACCAGCCGGCTGTCGCTCTGTGGACACAAACAGGAGGAGGATGAGGAGGACGGACAACTGTTGATCCCATATATTAATGTGAGACAATGAGATGAAGTCTGGATGATGCGTTCACTTTAAAGACATGTGACTGATTTGTCAATGAACATCAGAGCAAAGGCAAGAATTTCCCATTAAAACCAAAGTAAACTCTAAATGTAACTGTCTTGTTTCATCTGTCTTTAATAATAAAATGAGCCCAGAAACTGCACTCAGCTTCCATCAGAGCAGAAAACTATAAATACATGAACTACAGAGTGGAAACAGGATTTTATCTCCTTCTAACATCAGTCTCAACAACAACACCTCAGCTCCTACGACTGTGATGATTGAACATTAGCTGTTAAATCTGTAAATGATTAATGAACACCGTCAGTCCTCCTGGTACCTTGACCATGACGCGGCCGGCGATGGTCAGGTCGCGGTCGAACCAAGTGTTCCAGATGCCGCCGCCGTAGCACTCCACCCCGACCTGCAGGCAGCCCTGCTTCGTCCTCTTCGACCTCGGCTTCACCTGAAACACACACACGTCACCTCAGCAGCGATCTACGGTGACACACAGCCGGACTCTGTCTCTTCGTAGGGATGTAAAGAAACGTCAAGAGGCAAACTGTGATGGACAGGTGGGAGGGGGCGGGCTCTCACCCTGAGGCAGGGGCTGTCTGTGTGGGCTCCGATCATGGAGAAGCCGTTTCCTGGCAGGTAGAGGCCTCCCACAGCGAAGGCGATGAGGCTGGAGAAGTTCCTGGTCACAAAGTACTGAAAACAGCAGGACGGGATTTAAATAAATGATGATATTCTATGTTCATGTGCACAGCTTTAGAAAAGGAGGTGATATATTTTCATTTTTAAATCCTTCACTCATCACTTCCTGACTTCATTTGAAAAAATACGTCTAAAGAATCTGATGACACTTGAAATCTCAGCTTTAATATTCTGACATTGTGATAAAATCTGTATGTAGCAGCTGAAACGAGGGAACCGGAGGACCGTTAACTCCGACCGACCTTCGTGGACGGTTTGATGTCCCACTGCTCCGTCTCCTTCAGCTCGATGAAACCCGCCTCCAGCAGACGCCGCCGGCATTCTTCAACCACTACGGACGAAACACACGAGACAAACTGAGGCTGGAGTCTCTCTGCTCGCCGCCGCACTGACGTTTATTAACATCATGGTCAGCAAACCGGTTACTAGTCCTGCTGGAAAAGGAGATGCTGCTGTCCTTTTCCAGCAGGACTAGTAACTAGTAACTAGTAACTGAGATACTGGATTTTTTTCTGGATTACATTACAGGGAAAAAATGAACTTTTCCATGATATTATAATGTTTTTTGAGATGCACCTGTACATATTTCTGCACTGCAGTAACCGTTTTGATTTTTTTAATTCAGTTAGTTTGTATAATGGACGTATAATAAAGCTGCCTGATGCTTTTCTGAGTCAGTTACATCTGTTTTTGTACAAATAACATTTTACAGCAGCAAAGTCTTCAAATAAAAACACTTTCACTGCAGAAAACATCGTCTGATTGTTAATTATGTGGCTATTTAACAGAAACGTTGAGTGTTTCTCTCTGTTTTTACTCCAACCACTCGTTGTCACTTTTAAGAAATAGTCATATAACTTGTTGGAACAAATTAAAGTCTTTCTGTCTCTCTCGTGCTCGAGATCACAGTCTAAAGGTGGAGACATTATAAAATCTCCGCTCCATCTGCAGACGTTATCTTATCTCCAGCTCAAAGTCGTCTGATTATCTTCTTAAACTTTGTTCTCATATTAAACTCCGAGCAGCTGCAGCGTTGTTGCCGTCTCTCTTATCACACACAACCTTTGTTTGAACGCTTCACCTCAAATAGTAGAAATTATAAAAGACGTGCGATTCTTTCAGCAGAAGTTCAAAATGTGTAAAAGCTCAGTTTTAGAATAAAAACACAAATGTTGTCACGACTTTAATGCACCTGACTGCCGCCATCGCTGCTGCACCTTCAATCAATCAATCAATCAATCAATCACAATACATTCTGTAATTATATTTACGCCTCATGTGCACATGTACAGATATATTCACATGCACCACCCTGCTGTCCTGTATTATTATTCTGCAAACTCTTTATTTGTTATTGTATTATTATAATTACAGTTATTTACTAATTCACCATTTCTGTGAAGTGAGTGAACCAGAGAGACAATGAACATGTTAAATCTGGACTGTTTGTGGGTTTTATAGGAAAAAAAGTGACTCTAAATTTAACAAAAAATGTACAGAAATGTAAATCAGAGGCAGAAACTTCATCCTAAAGATAAAGTCTGGCTCATCTTTATTTAGTTTGTCCTACAATTATATTCATGACTGAGATTTCAGCACAAAATACACTTTAAAAATGTAAAATACATGTTATATCTCATGCATAAGGTGCATTTCACCTCATTTACTGTATTAAATGTCAGTGTTTGTGGTCGTAACAGTGAATAAAGGAAATGTTGGTACATTAAAGGTTCAACCCGCAGTTTTTCAGCCCTCACCGTGATATGGAGACACTCCTCTGTTGACAAACTGCAGGAACTCCCTGGCTGCAGCCTGCACCGCCTCCTTGGAGCTTTTCATGGCCGCAGACTGAAGACACAAGTCACAAACAGTCACAAACAATCACAAACAATCACAAACAATCACAAACAATCACAAACAATCACAACAACGCTTCAGCTGCACAAACTCAGCACCGCCGGCAGCTCGCGACCCCGCCGGCGAGTTCAAACTTCGGACACTAATCGCGAGATTTCAGCCTTTTACACTTACGACTTCTCGATACGCCGGACAGAGAGAGTCAACATGTAACGACGGGCAAAATCATAAATCATAAAATGACAAATTACCCACAAACTTTATTATAACCACGACATTACCGCGCAAAAGCCACACCTGTCCGATAAAGGACGCAGCGCTACTTAGCTAACCTCTGCTAGCTTAACCCGACAACTCTCCGCCTCTTCTTCTTCGCGCCTCTTCTTCTTCTTCTGGCTAAAGTCAAAGCAGCAGTCAGCGCCGGAGCAGCACCTCCACACGCAGCAGCGGCTCTGGTCGTTTTTATGACACTTACCTGCATTAATGACACTTTCTGATCAAACTCTGAAGTCCAGACACCGAACACAGCTGACAGGAAGACACGGAGCAGCTGACAGCTGCTGTCACACACAGCGCCGCGGCGCCACAGCGACACGCAGCGGCCGGGCGGTGCAACTGCAACTCCATCAGTCATCACAGGAGCTTCAGACACTTTTCATTTATTTTAATCTGATTATAATCCTGAATGTTCACGTCATTATTCTTTCTGATGAGTCTTAGTTAACTTTGTGAGGGCCTTGAGAAATAAGTGATTTTAGAGGTGGATATAAATAAATGAATAAATAAATAAATAAAAAGCAATAAAGAAAGAGGGAGAGATTCACATGGTGGCAGCCCCCTGTCATAACTATGGAAGCACATTCCTGCCAGTTTAAGAAAATAATGAGATAAAAAGTCAAATGTATTAAATAAAAAGTCAAAATTATGAGATAGAAAGTCAAAATTATGATAGAAAAGTCAAAATTGTGAAATAAAAAGTCAAAATTATGATAAAAAAGTCATAATTATGATTAAAAAAGTCAAAATTGTGAAATAAAAAGTCAAAATTATGATAAAAAGTCATAATTATGATAAAAAAGTCAAAATTGTGAAATAAAAAGTCAAAATTATGATTAAAAAAGTCATAATTATGAAATAAACATTAAAAGTTATGATGAAAGTCAGAATTATTAAATCAAAGACAACTACTTGATTGTTTGTTTCCTGCCACAGACATTTTCTCAATATCCAGATGTGTCACATGTTAAAGGCTCCTTCAAACGCAGCTGCAGCTGTTGATATCCCACAATTCCTTGCACAGGATTCATTTGTTTATTGGGGAGTTTGCGTGATCGTTGTCAACATGCAAAGCCAAGAAATATTAGGTAGTCAAGGTGCATTCACTGAATGTTTTCAGGCGTTTACGAGTCATGTACATGTTCACACTGCACAGTTCTCCATCATGTGTTAAAGTGAAACATTGGGGCTGAACTCTGCTTTTTATTTTGAATCCACCTCTTTCTCCTCCTGATTTCACTGTATTGTTTGAGGACCTTTCCTTCCTTATCTCCTTCTGACTCACTCATGTAAATTTACTCTCCGTTTCCCATGAAGACATTTATCACCACAGGAACCGGCCATATATAGTCCTGAACAACGAGGGAGGAGGGGGACCGAGGAGGAGGAGGAGGAGGAGGAGAGACACAAGACGATGAAGAGATGTTTATATCAGCTGTCAGCTCCCAACGTCTGTCCTGCTGCTGAGGAAGCCCAGGGGAGCGAACACACACACACGTTAGCGTCATTCTCTAATAATAGATGTGAGAGCAACAGGCTGCAGAGTGTTGAACATACTGGGATAAAACAGCATCTTAATGGTTCAGTGGTCCGACCAACTGGGAACCAGAACCTGTCCTGCAGACAACACCATGTTCTGTTTTATGCACGAGACTAAAGTCAAAATTTGTGAAATTAAAGCTAAAAAAGTGTCCAAACCACGAGGTCTTATACAGGAAACAGTGTTTGTGATTATATTTTTCCAAGAAGCTTTTAAGGAGACACGTTCTGCTCATTTTCAGGCTCATCATTTCATTTATATTCTTCCCCTCCTGTCTGAAACGCTCTGTCTCTTTAAGGCCCCGCCTCCTGAACATCCCGTCTGCTCTGATTGGTCGGCTCACACACGCCTGAGCCAGCACCGCTAACAACACCAGAGCAGCTGTGCTAAATCAATGCTTACGCCCCAGACTAGCATAATGTCTGCAAATGTGTGACCGAGTGACTGAGTATGATGTCACAAAGTCACAGAATTAAAGGCGGGACTACTGACGAGGCGTTCAGGTGCAGTGTTTTCTGCGGGAGAGAGGAGCTTCTTTGACCTTTTGAACTTTGAAGATCGTTTACATGCACAAGAACCTCTTCATCACAGCGATGAAAGGAAAAAAATAAAAAAGCATAATACATCTCCTTTGAAAGTCACTTTAAAGGGACAGTTCACCCCAAAATCAAAAACACACATCCTCCTCTCACCTGTTATTCATCCATCCAGATAACTTTGGAGTGAGTTGCAGAGTTTTGGAGTTAATGGAGCTACATTGTCTTGATATCACTCGTATATCGTTATGGCCCAGATACCTGTTCAGTCATCCATCCATGCTTCTCACGGTTGACGTTTGACATTTGCCGCAGGTGTTTGAGCCCCGATAAAACAAACAATGGCTCATTAAAATCTACTTAGCAGCACTTAGTGTAAGTCACAGCACCGAGCTGGAACTGAGGCACCTCAATGAACTGCAGCCTTAATTAATCAAGGTAGAGAGGTCTGTTAATCCTTTAGAGCCGCAGGATTAAAGACACTAAAACCTTTCTGTGCCTCCAGTTGACTCTCGAGGCTGAAACTCAGACTCGTTTTAGATGTTTTCTCACTGGGACCAGCAGTTTCTATGCCCACCCTACAGCCTACAACAGCCAATGAGTGATCACGTAGACAGGAGACCCTCTCTCTTCTTCCTCCTCTCTCCTGAGCCACTTACACACCAGCCTCCGGATGATTGATGCATCATGTAGCCAATGAGATTCCCGATCCAGTAATATATAGTTTATTTCAGTTTTTAAAGCCCTGAACTTGGAAATTATGCAAGTTTATAGGCTGTTTTTCCACCTCAGCACTTGTTTTTGACTCTTTTATCAGCACAAAGTTAGTGTAAATAAAGAAATAAAGAACTATGATGAGTTTAAGGGTATTTTTAGGTCACACAATTACATTTTTTGCCAGGTGCCTGAATATTTCCTGGTGTTAAGTGTTGATTTTCAGAGATATTGCTACCGCTCATCTGCAGGCTGATGTTTGCATCAAAGAAAGTATAAAAACTTAATCTTCCAGGATTAAAATGAGGTCAATTATATTCCTGAAAAACCTCTATCAGTGGTTTTTAAGTGATTTTCCCTTTAAACATGTTTCCAACAGGACTCCAGTGAGTCTGCTGGCAGAGGAAACCTCCTTGTAAATCCACTTCACTGTCACACACACTAATGATATCATCATTAACAGCACATATTGTTTGGGAATGTGGGCTTTCTCCTTCTCTGCAGTCACACGCTGTTCACTGTGTGTCTCTCGGGATGGGATAGTTTTCCTTTTAAAGGCAGGTTGGTCGAAGCTCTTCCCCCCACGCCTGCCGTCATCAACAACCTGCGCCACCTCGCCATGTGAGGACGACGCAGAGGGCTGAAAGCCACCGTCCGTCGTTGCATCCTCACATCGTTATGTCGTGAGATCACAGAGGAGGAGGATTTAGGAACAAAAATGAATTGGTTAACGCTGCAGAAACATTGTGATCATGACAGAAAACAGGACAATCACACGCTTTGCTGATCAGTTCATCGACCCCGACGAAAAACTCAGCTCCTCTCATTCACTTCAATGAGATGCTGTGTTAGCTCAGTTTCCGGTGCAGGAAAAGCTGCTACACTGGTCAAATCGAACATGCATGCACACATTTCTGTTTCTGTGCAGTGTTTTGGTGTCTGAGAAGCCTTCAAACTCAAGGAAACGCCTTTTCAGCAGCCTTCCTGCAGCAATACTCCCCCACAAGCACCGACCCAGTCACCAGAATAAATGTTAGCTGAGTTCGTTTCTGCAGAAACACAGATAAGTTCGAACTGAGCGTTTCTTTATGTTTGTTGATGTTGAATTTTCTGTTTCTCTCTTGTCACAACGCTGTTCTTATGCTCTGGTCAGGGTTATAAAACGCCGTGGTTTGGCATGAAATACCTGTTTTACTCGCCACGATCACGGATGGAGAAGGTCAGACTTCCCGTGAAAAAAAGCCGGTTTTGGCAGCCAAGGAATCAGCTGGAAATGTCTCCACGTGTCCTTAAAATATCCAGTGGTGTGACTCAAACTGAGGTCGGCCGTTTGGCTGCAATAACACCATTTTTATTCTGAATGTTTTCTAAGTAACTTGTAACTTAAGTTACTGGATAGATGTGGTGGAGTAAAAAGTACCTCAAACTTATACTTAGTTACATTCCATAATCTACTTAAGTTTTTGTAATTCTGGTTATTTTCCCTTAATAAAGTTACATTTTGAACCTTTTTCTTCCAGCGTTATCCAGCTTTTGTGTTGGGTTGGACCTGAAGGGTTAAAATCCAAATGTTCAGAGACATGAATCTGTGATGTTCTGAGTCATGTTTCAGCTGCTTCTATCAGTTTGTGTGCAAAGCATCAGCATCACAGATCGTTAAGATGATTTTGAAGACATAAAGATGGAAAATGATGAAAGACGGAGAAGGTGAGGGGTGAGGAAAGGAGGCAAGGAGGGATGGAAGAGGAGACGAGTGATAGAAAATGAGAGAATGAGGCGTCGATGGAGGAGAGACAGGGAGGGCAGCTGAGAGGGAGGAGGGGGTGAGAAGAAGCGAGGGAGGGGGTAACTACAAATAGCCCGGGGCAGTTAGTCCTCCCTCAGTGCTTCCCTCTGCTGCAGCCCTCTCCAGGCTCTCCTCGTCCTCCAACATGGCCTCCTACAGCTCCTCCGCCCAAACCGCCTCCTCCTACCGCCGCGCCTTCGGCCAAGGCGCCTACGCCTCGCCCTCCCTGAACCGCTCCCTGCTGGGCCACAGGGGCAGCGGCGGCGGCGGCGGGGGCCACGTCTCCTCCAGAGTCTACGAGGTGACCCGGACCAGCGCGACGCCCACCTACCGCGTTTCCTCCTCAGGCTACTATGGGAAGCCCCTGTCGGCCTCCCGCGTCTCCATGGGGCGCTCCTACGCCGGCATGGGCGAGACGCTGGACTTCAGCCTGGCCGACGCTCTCAACCAGGAGTTCCTGACCACGCGGACCAACGAGAAGGTCGAGCTGCAGCACCTGAACGACCGCTTCGCCAGCTACATCGAGAAGGTCCGCTACTTGGAGACGCAGAACCAGGCGCTGTCGGTGGAGGTGGAGCGTCTGCGCGGCCGCGAGCCCACGCGCATCGCCGACCTGTACGAGGAGGAGATGTGCGAGCTGAGGAGGCAGGTGGAGATCCTGACCAATCAGAGGTCGCGCATTGAGGTGGAGCGGGACAACCTGGTCGACGACCTGGACAAGCTGAAACTCAGGTGGGAGGGGCCAGACGGCATGTGTGTGTTTCTTTAAGAGGAAGTGTGAGTATATGTGTCGTCGGGCGGAAAAAGAAAAATCTGAGTGAAAACTGACAAAAATGTCGAAAAACAGGAAAGACAGAAGAGTTTGTGGAGCTCAGAGGGAGAAAAAAATAATAAATATGATAAAAACGTTTGATTTTACGCAGATTACATGTAGGATCGTGTGGATGAAGAGCTGTGATGACACACAGACGAGTCAGTGTCGCATTATCAGCTGTTTGTTGTGGTTACAGGAAGCGTCTTTACTGCCTGACTGGTGGGTTTGTTCTTTAAAGACCACTCACATACTTTACATCTCTACTACACAAGAAGTAAAGACCGAGTTTGAGGAAGAAAATGACTTAATATTAGTGAATCATGTGTCACTGCTGCAGGATAATTTACTTTTAGTTGTACTTTTGATACTTAAGTTCATTTATTGCCAGAAATGTACTTGATACTTCAGTTAATTTCATGCAGTTTCAGATACTTTAAGACTTTTACTCGAGTACTATCCATATGGTCGACTTACACTTGTACCAAAGTGATATTTTAACACCGTATCTTTACTTTTACTCGAGTGTGTCTTTTGGGTACTTTTTGGGCATTTATTATTATTTCCCTTTCTAAAAAGCATCATTAATAAATGGTGAATTTAAAGTTAGCTACAAAGTAACTAGTAACTAAAGTTATTAAATGAATGTACTTGAGTAAATGTATTTAGTTACATCCAATCACTGACTGTATATTATTCAATTTTTAGATTTACAGACTAATCGAGGCATTAGAGACATATTTCTCTCAGGATTTCTTCTACTTCTTCTTCTTCTTCTTCTTCTTCTTCTTCTTATTATTATTATTATTATTCTACCACACTGCAGGACAGTTTTTTGGAAGTTTTACTGGTCTTTGTCTTTATCCTGAGTTTGTGTCTCAGCTTATCATAAATAAGATCTCAAAATATTCCCCACATCACAGGAAGAAGGTGGAGGATGACTCATTGTTGATGCAGTGGGACAAGAATTATATTTAAACAAGCTGAGGTTCAACTCGCCTACACGCTTCTTATAGACTGTGTTTTAGGAGGGAGGAAGACTATGTGAAATGATGCAGAGGATCATTAAGATTATTTGACTTATAAACTCAAGACTGAGAGAGGTCAGCAACAGAAACACGGAGGTGTTGGACGGTTACATAACGAGACACCGGGTGTCACTGACAGCAGCTTCACTCCCTCTACTGGACCAGAAAATACCAACAATATTAAAAAATACTGTTATTAAACATTAAAACTAGTATTTCTGTCAATCCTGAGATGTCTGCTGTTTGATTGACAGCTCATTTGAGCAGATATGAGCGTATGCCCGCCCTAGAGCCGACAACAGCCAATGAGTGATCGTGTAAACACAAATTTAGTGTAAATAAGGAAATAAAGAGTTTTTGCCCCCGTTACAGTTTCAGGAACTATTATATATCGCTTTATGTTTCTACTCCACCACATTTAAGAGAGAAACATTCATTCATATTCATTTATTTTTGAAAGATTACTCCTCCTGATACTATTGCTCAGCTGACCTTAAATGTGACACATTTGGATTAACGCATCAAAACAAACCAAAATGTTTCCAGTTTATTTACATTTAAAATAATAATTAAAACATGTTTTATTGAATTCAAAGTTCAGCATGAAGAATTGGATTTAAAATAGTCTGATGATTATTATTAATTATTATTATTTCCAAAGTCTGCAGCTATAAATAACACGAGTGCCACAGCTTTAAATGTAGACCTGACAATGAGCTTCAGCTTGGAGCAGGCACATGATCAGCTTTGTCCTGTTGTAGTGCCCATGAGCAAGACGCTGAATCCCAAACTGCAAAAAACACAAATGTCACAGAAAGTGTCGTCTCTGTTGTTAAACTTGATTTGATCTCTGGGGTGTTGGACTATAAAAACGATGGATGACGTTTGTGTGTGTTGCTGCTTCGATCTGACCAAAGTTAGAGCTCATTACACACACACACACACACACACACACACACACACACACACACACACACACACACCATGTTTACGCTGTGGTCTTCTATAAAAGGAGAGGAAAGAGCTCCCACATATCTGCAGCATCTCTAACGACCTGTTCTTTCTCTTTCTGGCTCTGAGGTTTACATGTCGAGTGTCAGATTCAGAGAGACGACAGTTTAAATATCGAACCATAACTGGGAGATGTCTTCACAGACGTTTAAATAGTTTTTTATTAGAATAAAACATAAATGGAGCTTTTATCTCCTTCACTCCCTGTCAGGATTTTTGTGACTCTGGCTCAACAAATAAAAAGAGCATCTGCTCACTGCAGGAGAGGATTACAATAACATCTGGTGTTACGTGAGAGCTTTTATTACAGCCGTTAATGTGTCGCTCACTTTTCTCTTTTTGGTTTTTAGATGTTTTACAGGCAAAATCATTTTCCAACAAGGGTTTAAAACTTTAAATGGTGAAACTCCTGACAACACCGAGGCTGCGACTTTTTTATTTTTTATGTGAACTGTTTTTAAGTTAAAGAAAAATGTAATATGTTAAAAAAAATCTATTTCAATACGTCTGCATATATTTGACAATATATTGCTTTAAGATTATATAACAAAATCTATCTTAGGATACATTAGAAATATATACTGATGTGTGTTTTTTAATCTTAAACATAAAATATATTTTGCATATGTATATAATAATAATATATTTATGGTAATATGTTTTACAATATATGAAACATGTCGATATGTGGTATATTTGTCAATATATAGATAATATACTGTTACATTTTATATATTAAATAATACATTGGTAATATAACCTGTTCCAAAAAAACTCAAAATGACTTTAAAATATATTTTGCAGATGATACGAGTTAATATATTTCTGGTAATGATGGTAATATTATGCAATTATTGGTATAATTTGTCAATATATCAATATATATAAATATATATACCAACATATACACACAGATACTGTATATACTGAGAATATACTGGAGCATCTGATGTATTCAATAATACATTGCAAGTACATAATTACATTTATATTTCCACACATTTCTCCTGCAGACTTCAGGAAGAGATTCTGCAAAAAGAGGAAGCAGAAAACAACCTGGCTGCTTTCAGAGCGGTGAGTCCTCATGTGTTACTGTCAGTACTGTAAGTTAATACACAAGGTATTTACATGACATTAATAATGTATATTTTACTATTTCTCTGTAAAAACAAGCTTGAACATTACCGCTACTATCTTTGGGTACTTGATAATAAATAAATCGTGACATAACGGGATGGTTTGGGTTGAATTCAGTGGATTTTTGACTTTATAAAACATGAATCTAGTCTGAATCTTCTCCACTCCCATCAGGTTCATTTAGATTTGGATATGAACTATTTTGATACAGTTGACGGTCCTCAGTGTCCTGTTGGTACCTGTTCTGGAGCCTTCGATCGTATTAAACAATCTCTCTCAGCAGATAAAGTTTGTTTGAGAACTTCTCGTCCATGTTGGCTTTAAAATTGACCTAAAAATGTCAATGATCTTTGAAACTCAGGAATAAAAGTAAATAAAAGGTTTGACAAATTAAACTACTACATCTTATTTCCCACAGTTTTTAAAATGATTGACTGAACTGTTGCAGGACGTGGACGCTGCCACTCTGGCCCGTCTGGACCTGGAGCGACGCATCGAGACGCTGCAGGAGGAGATCGCCTTCCTGAAGAAGATCCACGAGGAGGTTCTTCTTCTTCTGTTTCTGTCTCTCTGTTCATACAACACACATATGATGGTTTATTCAGATTATTTTTGGTTATTTTAAAGTAATTTAGGGGTAAAAATGACAAAGTTTAGGGAACAATCAGTTTAACTGTGATACACATTTCAATTCATGCAAAACCTCAAAGAGTTCATTTGTTGTCTGTTGTGTCTTTGTTTGTCTGTTGGCATGTGTTGTTACATCTGTGTGTGTGTGTGTGTGTGTGTGTGTGTGTAGAGGATTGGGTTAGTAATACACAGTTTCACACACAAACACACACAAAGCTTGTGTGCTGGCAGCCGGCCTGCAGTGTTTCAGCACAGCGCTGAAATCTCCCTCAGCAGATGTACGGCTAAAATTACTCCGTGTACCAGCAGCTCACGTCCTCGAGTCTGAGCAGCACCGGCCTGTAAGCTTAGAAGTGTGTGTGTGTGTGTGTGTGTGTGTGTGTGTCCATCCTGAGACTGATAAGCTACATGACGCCGAAGCCGAGTGGTTGCTGCAGTGTCTTGTCAGGCTGATATGAGGCCATCAGAGACAACAAGCGCTGCTGCTGCTGGGTGGTGAAGTGGATGTTGATGTGACTCAGCAGAGTCCAAAAATGTGCAGACAACTGGTTTGTAGTTGTACTTCAAGTATCAAGTCGAAGTACTTGTACTTTACTTGATTATTCCCATTTTATTCTACTTTAAACGTGTGCGCAGCGTCTTAAGTTCTGACTTGGTGGGTGTCACTTCCGGGCTCATTGGGTTTTAGTTGTTACTGGTCGGACTTGTGCACATACTGTACGAGAACTAGTCCCTTTGATCCCGTCCAGCCTCCCTCCTGATGTTTGCCTCAGCTCTAACCTGACCTCCCTCCTCCTCCTCCTCCTGCAGGAGATCCGCGAGCTGCAGGCGCAGATGCAGGAGACTCAGGTGCAGATCCAGATGGACATGTCCAAGCCGGACCTGACAGCGGCGCTCAGAGACATCAGAGCCCAGTACGAGGGCATCGCCGCCAAGAACATCTCCGAGGCCGAGGACTGGTACAAGTCGAAGGTGAGAGAGGGTCGACCGGAGTTTAGATTATAAATCACATTCATACCTGTAATACCTGACCTTTGACCTTTGTCCCTCCAGGTGTCCGACCTGAACCAGGCGGTGAGTAAGAACAACGAGGCCCTGAAGCAGGCCCGGCAGGAGACCATGGAGTTCAGACACCAGATCCAGTCCTACACCTGCGAGATCGACTCGCTCAAAGGCACCGTACGTCTCACACACGTAAAGATTTGAAGCTCGTGCTGTTCGATCCGATTCTCAACAGACCCGTCTCTTTGAATCCAGAATGAGTCCCTGATGAGGCAGATGAGGGACATGGAGGACCGTCACGGACTGGAGGCCAGCGGCTTCCAGGACACCATCGCCCGGCTGGAGGCGGAAATCGCCAACATGAAGGACGAGATGGCGCGGCACCTCCGGGAGTACCAGGACCTGCTCAACGTCAAGATGGCGCTGGATGTGGAGATCGCCACCTACAGGAAGCTGCTGGAAGGGGAGGAGAGCAGGTGAGGAGCCTGAAAGGTTTTAAAGGATATAAACACCTCTTTTTTTTATCCAACTGAAGGTGAATTAAGATTTAGTCATAAATATATGATGCATATTAATTTATGTTTCCTTTGTGCCACAGGATCACCCTGCCTGTGCAGACTTACTCCACCCTGAGCTTCAGAGGTACAAACTCACCTGCTGTTCCCTGAACACACCACTAGAGGGCGCACGTTTCTTTAAACAGCAGTCTGGAGCCTGAACTGACCCATAATGCAGTTCACCTGCAGATGGAGCTTTTAAACCTGATTTATGATGCTTCATTATTTAAATACCAAATGGACATACAGTCCATAACATGATGAGCAGATTAAGAGACTGGATTATTCATTCATGATGACACTCTGTGGTTTTCAGGAGTTTATGTGCTGCACACGGTCTCACATTCTGCTTCTAATACGTCAGAAATTCATTTAAAAGTTAAATGATCATTATTATATCAGAAGAATCCCTCGGTAGTTTGACCTTCTCTCATGCTGATGATATTTTCTGGCTGTGTTTGAACAGAAACCAGCCCCGAGCACCAGCAGCGCTCCTCTGAGACGCATTCGAAGAAAACCGTCCTCATCAAGACCATCGAGACCCGCGACGGAGAGGTAAACCTTCACAGGAGAGCACGACTCTCATCATCCACAGGACAAAACTACAAACAACAAAGTCCTGACAGGAACGAGGATTTCACAAACTGACTCATTTAGCGTCTCTGAACCTAAACTAATGGGCTTACATCAGGATCGATCAGTATTCAGAGCGGGTCAGCGCTCGCTTTTAGTTCATTCTGCCCGAAACATCCAGAATCAATATTCTGCACCGACACTGAAGAAACAGCTCTTTACCTCTAAACGTTTTCTGTCAGCCACGTCAGATCTGACCCCTGGGCAGCTGCAGCGAGGACACAGCTTCTGCACATGTGGCACACGCTCTACCAACTGATTTGATTATTGTTAATATTGTATTAATATTTTCATGGTTTTATTGGACAGAACAGCTTAGAGAGATGACAGAAAACATAATGACATGCAACAAGGAGCCACAGGTCAGGTTTGAACCCTCGGCCTCTGCACACGCTGCACCAGCAGAGCTACCAGCTTGCAGCTCTGATAATCCTCTGCAGGGTAGAGTGAGGACACAGCTGCACCACACTGACTCTTTTCCACTTCATTCAGGAGGCTTTGCTTCTACGTAAACGAACACCTACACACACATGCAGCGACTTGTTCAGCCAACGAGTGCCAAACAAATATCCTGAGTGGAGGCACGCTGCACCCGCAGCCTCCTGGGAAAACAAACGTCCCAGACGCGTTGAGACAAGTCATTGTTGTCCTCGTTCCCACTGTACCGTCTCGTCTGGTTTCTCCCTGATAACTTTGTTGAAGCCGACACGCTGCTTTTTTTTCCTCCTCCTGCAAAGACGAAATGCTTTCAGTGCCCCAAAACCACTGCGAGGCTCTTACTCAGTTATTTCTGTCTGTGTTGGAGTCCCGCAGGGAAGGAAAAGGAAGGAGAATCCTTGTTGGGCAGCCGAGCAAAGTTTGTTTATTCAAGTTTGTAAAAAAAACTCTCAACCCATCATCATCAATTTCAGGCTTAACTTAACAACTTCCAGTTAATCTCACACTTATTCAGGATTAAGATTCTGCCGAGGATACAAACACAGATAATTTAGCTGGTTGTGGGCACATCTGTAGGTAAAGAGTAAAAACTAACTACTGAGTATTAAACAATTAAAAGACAAGAAGAGAAATTAATCTGTAGGACAAAATTAGAGACAAAAAAAAGACTTGCTAGAAGATGTTTGAAGTGATTTAAGATAAATTCCTGCAGGCTGTTCTGCAGGAAGTCTACTATAAAAAATATTAAACTTCCAGGACATGAAAGACGACAGAAGCACCAACACACTTCACTTGGTCCTGGAGCTGATTTACAACCATCCAATTATCTTTAATTGGCTGTGAGCAGCTCAATTATCTGTCACACACTGCAGACACGCTGTGGTGGAGTGTGTGGTGTGGAACAGGACACAGACAGACAGAGATCTCATGTTCAGTGTATCTTTATAACTGCATGTGTTTCTGTCCTGCAGGTCGTCAGCGAGTCGACGCAGCACCAGCAGGACATCATGTAACGATGTGCAGAAGATAAGAAGAAACACAATCTGTCCTTCACTGACGGATGAAGACAACAATCAAGAAAAGATGCTCAAAGAAAACAAAGTAAAAAGACTTTACAAACTCAGATTATGGCCTGTACTGTTCTTGTTTTAAAGTTACCGTCATATGTGAATCTTTAACGTTACTGAGAGTTATTTATCTCTGCTTTTTCACACGTACAGTAAAGGTGGGTGCACAAGCTGCCCTGCAAAACATCTCCATCCAACCATCCACATTTCTGTTTAACTGACTCCAAAAAACTTTATTTTCTCAGTTTGTCTCTCGGAAAAATATAGATTATGTGAGTCACTGCAGTGGAATAAAGAAAAGACACAATTACAGATAGTGATGAAGACTGAAGATGGAAGTTTTTAAATAATAAGATAATTATATTTTGGACCCTAAAGTACGGAAGAAGATTAGAGCCACTATTATAAAAGAATCGTTTGTCACATCAACTCTCAGTCCTCTCCGGATGAACGAGGTTGCAGAAGGGTAAAAGCATTCAGACGGCCTGCTGACTGAGACACTCCGGTGCCGTCTCCACTTCCTGTTCTTCAATTTAAGTTAAATGTCTCAGTGTTTCCCACAGAACGACTGTGAACCTTCGGCGGGTGGATGATGATATTTGACGACAACCACCAGCCTATCCAAACTATCTAAACGTGGTAAACGACACCTGGGTGGCCCGCACACGTAAAGTCCACGTGTGGGAAACACTGCAGAAAATCTACCGTTTCACATCAACTGAGCAAATCCTGCTTTTGCATCCAACGTTACACCACAAAATATTTGCAGCTGGATCCAAATCTACACTGAAAATGCAACAATACTGTTTTTTTGTCTTACATCATGATTCTTCTTCTGGTTTCTTCCACAAGCAGCAGATTATATCCCGTTCATCAAGGTCAGAGGTTTGTCCAAACGAGATTGAGGTGAACTGTATGTGTGTTTGTGCTCATCGATAAAGAGACGGAGGAGGAGATTAAAAAGATGAAGCGAGAGATGGGAGAGAAGAGGTCGAGCGAGGTAGAGAACACAGGAAAGAAAGAGAGAGAGAGAGAGAGAGGAGGCTGTTAATCTCTTGTGACTTTCAAACATTATTTGCTAATAAAGTAAAGTGGATTTCATGTTGCAGCTGATTGGTGTCTGTATGTCCTCCAGCTCAAAGACGACTCGCACACATGGATCGTATACAGGCCCGTAGGAACACATGCTTTAATAATCATAGTCATAATTCATTTTTGTTTGTTTTTTTTAAAAAGCATGGCGTTACTGGCCTACAGTGATGACATTGCACTCTCCTTTACAGAAATAAATAAATCAGCAAATAAATACATCCCACTGGAGAAGAACTTCAAATTAGAAACCTAAGAAATGAAAAACAATTGAAAAGAAACTGGTAAAAATAACAAATAAAGTTAGTAAGTGCTGTGTTTTATGTACAAATTTCACATCGATGCACATGAAGGGGTGGAGGGTGGAGGGTGTTCGGTGGGAGCCCAGAAAGAAGCCCCGCAGGGCGGATCGGGGACGGAGACGGAGGGGTGAGATCATGCATTTCCCACAGATGAGTAAAAACGTACCATAAACACCCCCCCCTCCCCTCGCCTCCATCATAAAGACGATAATATTCACATTTTCACTGGCGACAAAAAAAATCTTCCAAATAAAGAAAATCAATGCACATGATGGAAGGAGTTGTTGGTCTAAGTACAAGTTGGTATGGCCACGAGTCCACGAGTTCGTTCTCTGTTCGCCGTCTTCACACTGGCACCTCAGCGTTTGTCACAGTCACATTTTTAAAGTTTAAGTAAACTTTGAGTCTGAGGGAATATAAACTGTAATAACAGCAGCTGTTGCACAGTTTTCAACTTTTTTAAACGAGGATAGAAATGTTTTTGGACACATTTTGTGCAAAGCGTGTCGAAGCTTCAAGGCTCTCAAGTCAAAATAAACTCCAAGAAGTTAAGTATATACTGATTTTAGTTTAATTTCAGTCTGACTTTACACTTTGAACGACCGAATTCAGGAGAAAATCTGCTGGATTGTTTTGCAGCACAGAACAACGAGAGCATGTTGTGAAGTTTAAAGTTTCACAGCCTGGCAGACAAGTGAAACAAATCTTTCAGCTTTTCTTATGGAATAAATAACTACTTTACCAGTGAGCGTAAATAATGTCTTGGAGAACGAACAGTTCGCACTGCAGGGATGAAATTCAGGTTTCTGGTTTCCACTTCAAGTCTCAGATGAGGTGCCAGTGTAAATGTGGCTCTCTGGCTGTCAGCTAAAAGCAAATCGTCCTCATATATCCAGGCATCTGTGAAGACTACAAGCCAACTCCACTCCCTATATATATATATATATATATATATATATATTACCCTGCTTATCGTAGCTCCGTGGCTACCCCCTTTGAAAAATCCTTCTGTGATCACATTTAATTCAAAAACAAGCCATCGATGGGAGATCTGCCAGTAACCCCCCTCCTGTTGCTGAATGGTTCAGTCCGTGGAGGGGCAAGGCACCCGTTAACAACAGATTCCCCGGCCATCGGAGAGCAGTTTGACGCTTGAAGAGGTGTATCGTCCAGCACCAAGGGTGACGAAGGGTTTCCCCGTTTAAAAACCACATTAGAGACGTCTCTGTCCTGTTCAAGGACGGTTTGTGTAGTCCGGATGGCACAGAAAGCAAATAAAAGATCTCGGTTTGCATTTAAGGGCCCGTACTTCCCTTTATAGATGATCTTTGTTGGACTTTAAGACGTCTACAGGTTGAGGAAGTTGCTTCTGCAGCATCAGTTGAAAAACGACAGCAGCGGTGGAAACAGCTCGCTGAACGTGGGCGAAGTTGTATTTTGATTTTTTTATACAATGCCTGTGTTTGAACCTGAGGCGGGTTTGCACTGAATCTGCGATCCCTGATCGGTTTGACTTGAGATGGTGACGTGCAGCAGGTTGCTTCAGGTTCCCACGTCGACCCTTACGATTGTAGCTGCGGTTGGTGTTTGTGTAAGTGCATGCATGCATTTGTGCATTGAGTTGAAGACTGTGAAAAGAGGTCAAACCTCGGCACCACACTGATGGCTCCAGCTGGCGGAGCTTTATGATCCAGAATTTACTTTGTAAAGGGTTAAACATATTTTGCATTTTGGGTAAATCCAGCCCTCAACATATTTTCATCCTCTTGAACCCAGATCATGTTTGAACCCAGAATCATTGCATTGAAAGACGCGGTGGTTTGTTCTAGCACAGGTGTGATTACACCCAGGTGGGGGAGTGATTGTAGAGTCATGTGTCTCCCTGGTTAAGGGGTGTGTTCAGGCCTCTGGGAGGTGAGGGAGTGGTCAGACCCGTAGTGAAGGTCCAGCAGCTCCGGTGAGGGGCGTCGTGGAGCCGCAGTCGTAGCCCACATCCACCACAGTGTGGGGTCTGCCGACCAGCCGGCTCGGGAAGGGCTGCGCCTGCACCTGCCTTTCTCTGAAACTCTGGATGTAGCTCTGGACGGAGGACGAGAAGAGAGAAAGACATCGGTCGTCAGATGAAGGAAAGTCGTTAACAGACACATTAACACATAGAAAACAAGCAAACAGTTGTCAAAGACTTAAGGCTTAAAATTGTCTCATTGATGATAATCACCAAAACCCACTCCGCTAATCTGTAGGCGTCGTCGTCAGACAAATGTTTACAGAAAAAGCAGCAGAATTTCAAAACCCACACGACAATATACAAGAAATGACCAAACACATTGTGGGAAGCTTGAAAAAAAAAAAAGATGTGTGAAGAAAACAGAAGCCACGGCCACAAAGACAAGAAAGAAAAATGAGATCCCGGCTCCTCACCGGCGAGAGGACGTCCGTGTCGTAGCGGCGGATGGGGTTGGGTTTGCGGCGGTAGGCGGGTTCGGTGTGAAGCTGCTTGGCCTGGTGGTGATGGTGGGAGGAGGTGGAGCCGTGCTGCTGCTTCTTCTTCTTCTTGCGATAGCGGTCGTCTCGCTGACGAATCCGCATCACCTGCATCCTCCTCTGCTGCCGGCTAATGATTACTGCGGAGCGAAGAGCTAAAGTCAGAAGCTAGCTAGTGTATGCTTGTAATGTTGTGGGTTGAGCTAGTGGCACGTTAGCATCCCCTCCTCACCAGAACCAGTTCTTCCAATAACGACCACAAAACAACAAGTATTGTTCATATTATGAACTAAATAATGCTTAAACTTTCATGAAGGTGCCTCGAGGTTCATGAAACTACTTAAATACGTAACATTTAACATTTAGAGATATGGTTGAAAATGTTAAGAAACTCCCAAAAAAATGACATTTTGTAAGAAATTTCCACTGATAACCTTTATTTTAAAAACAAAACAGGTCACAAACATATTTAGCTCAGGTTTAACAAAGACGTTTAGACTTTTGACTCTTTAAATCACTAAAAAAATGTCAAGAAAAACATAATTGATGAAGCTCAATCCTAAATAAAATAAAAATAAAATTCTACCAAAACATCTGATAGTTGCCCATAATGTGAGATCCTTTATAATCCTCATGCTTCACACAGAATTACCTGACGTTATTACAATAACATTCAGACTTTTTAACTTTCAGTTAAGTTATTGAGCTACATCAGCTCTCACATCATGAGCCATTCCTTTTTTTATTTCCTTCTGTGCAGCTTTTTTCTTTTTTTCCTTATTTACCATTTTAAATGTGAAATATGCAACTTCTGCCACTTTTGTTGACAAAAGTTGTAGCATATTTGGAAACCTCATTGTTGTCCCTTTTAGTATCTGTCAAACAACAGTGTCAGTCAAGTAGTGAAGAGAAAACCAACAGACTGTCTTCACTTCTGTTCCCTTCAAACTCCATCACACACTTCTCTACTCGGCCTGAGGCAAGCTGCAAACCAAAGAACTGATTATTGTGCCGTTGTGTGATTGATTGGCTTTTATCCAACAACCGTTAAGTTAAATTACACGTTATTGTATTTTCCATCATGACGTGCACACAAAGATATTTGCTTTTGAAAACAAACGAGCACAAACTGTGTGAATTCATGAACTTTCAGTCTACTTTCAAAATCTTTTACATTTCTTTCCTCAAATTCATAAACTGTCAAGGATTAAAGACACACTAATAGTTTCAGAGACATGCACCACCCTCACCCTTTGTATGGGAGTATCCCTCAGCGGTCACCTTCCACTGGACCATGACACCCAGCAGGGTGAGGGCGGGCCACACCCCGAGCACCACCCACGTCAGCCAGCACACCGGCTTTCCAGGCGCCGCTTTCAGTCGCTCGTACATGTAGAGCACGAGGGCGAAGAGCTCTATGAAGTAGTCCAGCGCCACAGTGATGACCGCCGCACCAAACACCGCCGTGGACAGCGTGGTGAAGAGTCGCTGCCACTGTAGCGTGAGCACGGCGAACAGCATGCCCAGGCCAAGCAGCACGCCCAGGGGCACCCAGACGGAGCGCGGCGGGCTGTCGGAAAGCTCCTCCATGCCCACCAGGGTGGCCACAGCCACCAGCAGGCCCAGCAGCAGGCCCACCATAAAGAGGCCCACGCTGCGGACCAGCATGGTGACCAGGCCGCAGAGCGTGCCGATGCCGAGGCCGATGCCCACCGAGGCCTCCACGCTCAGCTGGGTGTCCAGAACGCGCTCCTTGTAGCAGAGCATGAAGATGACGACGGAGCCGAACATCAGGCCTGTTAGGAACATCACCGCTTTGAAGCAGCGGTAGCCTGAAATAAGAGGAAGAAACATTAACCAGGCTGCAACTTCATGACCAAAAACTACTGATCACTCTTCTAACCAACTCACCAAAGAAGCAGTAAATGATGCCGAAGAGGCAGCACATGGAGCAGACGACAGAAGGAACCACCTTATAGCGGCCGGCCACCTCCTCGCAGCCATCCAGTCGCTCGGGGCCCAGCTCCTGGTCCGGCTGGCCCAGCAGCGTCTCCAGGGTCGTAGTCATGGTGAACGGGAGAGGTGGCAAGGTTAGACGAAGGAGGAGAGGTGATCAGGTGGGAGGCGAGGAACGGGGGAGGCTAGGGAGCTCCACCCAGCCGCATGGTTTCACCTGCAGAAAGAGGAAAGAGGAGTTTTAACTGAAAGGTTTTACAGATTCAGACTTAGTTGTCGAATTCCAGCAACGATGCAACAAACAGCCACATTCATATGAAGTGATTTTCCAATGATGCAGACCTCTCTCTAATCCACGATGAAGAGCAGACCTTGAATGCATCGGCATGAAAAGTTTGAATGAACTTCAGTGCTGGAAGTTTTACAAAAGATAAAAGCTCAGGAAATGTTCAGAATGATTGATCATTTTTCAGAAAAGGTTGCCTCGACAGCTAGAAATCAATAAATCAAACTGATGGTAAAATCTAAAATATTCTTGGCAGGTCTATCAGGTCAAAGCGATTTAAATTCAATAAGCTAAAACATGAAAAACCAGCAGCATGATCCAAAGGATCAACGACACTGCCAGCAACCACAAACCCTGTTACCCTGTTAATAAAGTGGCTTTCAAATCTGCAGCAGCGTTAAACAGATTTTATTTTGGGTGCACACATTCACAAAAGCGCACACACACAGTTTGGCATCCCCCGATGGCGGAAACGGTGGATAATAATAGCTCAGAAAACAGCAGGTGGGCGGAGCGAGGACGATCACAGCCTCCCACTCGCTCTGTGTTTGATCAGGAGCTGAACAAGAAATGACGTCCTTCAGGCCACTCGAGCACAAAACAAACATTTATTTAATGGCTCCTTTCAGTCTTTCATCAATCACAGGAGGTCAATCTGATCTGAAGTATAAGATGAATATCTGATAGATGCTCCTTTATAATCCTAAAGCTCTCCTCCTTGTTCAGTGCACAGTATTATCACCAGGCACTGTTACGGTTTCATTCAGACTATTCATACTTTCAGCATGTGTGAAGGGTTTTTTAGTAGTTCAAAGTATTTTAGTTTATTCAAGTTCCTGAGCTACATCAGCTCTCACACCACCAGTCATTTATTCTTTACTTCCTGCTGTGCAGCTTCATTAATCACCATTTTAAGTGAGCATACATTATCTGTATTCAACGCTTTATCACATCCGCCCATGTGTCTTCGTCTTATTTTGTGTCTACATCACAATGCAACTGCTCACTTTGATTACGTTCTCCATCTGATGCCATCTGTAGTTTCTAGTAGCAGTTGTATCTGCGTCGTTTCTCTTCCTTCAGTCTTTTTTGGAGTTAAGACCTTAAAGTATTTATGTTGTTCAGCTTTCTTAGCTTTTTACTTTAAAAACAAATACTTGTATCTGTATCAATGTTAGATGCCACCACGTTGTGCGGATTGTGTTTACATCGAACACAATGTGAACCAGACGACCTCCAGACGCACAAACACCTTCAATTACTTCCATTTTTCCTTATCTGGATAACGTGTCTGAAAACAGATCACATTTTAATACCAGCTGTAAATGGGGCGGCTGTAAAAGCAATTTCTTGCGTTGTCCTGACAGTTTTTTTATTTTTTGGATGACAATGTCCCATAATTGATAAAACAATCCATCAGCTCTTGCCTTGCAAAAACCACAGTTACAATGTGCAAACAACAGAAAACAACAAAACTACACACGAGGCAAACAAATACAACAAATGTGCTATAAAATGCAAACAGAAAACCTGAGCTCAAAGAAACCCTTCCTCATCTTTGGCCTCCTTCCCTGCAACCTCATCTATATTCCAGTGACGTCCTCTCTTAACAGCACTTGGTAAATAAATGTGCCTCGACTCTCTTTGAGCCGTTGTTTGTATTTTCTGTGTTTTTTGCCAGTGTACAGCTGTCAGAGGCCTGCAGCGGCACAGCCATTCCTGACATCCCTGATAAACCTCACCTCGTCTTTCACCTCGTTTCCTGCTGCCCTTCGTCATTCAAACGTCTTCCTGTTTCCTACCTGTCCTCCTTCACACTGTTCTCAACCTTTCATCCGTCTGTTTCGCTCGGTGCAACCTTCAAGCTAAGAGCAAAGTAGGTGTACTGCTAAACGATGACTGTCCACATGTAAATTAACAAAAATACGCAGGAATAGATGCATTATTTGGAGGTAGGTTGATGTCCTTTGTCCTCAAATGCTGACCTAAGTGATCTAAACTGGATTTTCAAGATGAAAAGCTAAAGGGAAGCAAACATAATGTCTATAAGTGGAACCAAACTGATGAGAGAAAACAGCCGAGTTGGATGAGGACAGTTTTATTTCCTCTTTCACCTCCTTCCCATGCCGCTCCGTCCTCCCCCCGCTGGCTGTTTTCTTTCTCTCTCCGGGTGACTTGAGTTCGACTGCGGGAGGTTTCTGGGTCAGATGTGCTTATGCAACGTCTGTCTGGGGGAACTTTGATATTCATGAGCTCCTCCATCCCACTTTCCTTCCCTCCTTCTCTTCTTTTGTCTCAGTCCCTTCACTTCCTCACCTTTCTACAATCACCTTCTTCCCGTCGCTCACCTGACTTGGATCTCGGCCTTTCTGCCAGTCACTTAGCCTACTTTTCTCCCTCAGTCGAGTTAATTACCTCCCCCGAGGGTTGAGTCATGAAGGGGAGGGTAATAATTTGTTTGTGTCAGGTATGGAGGTTGAAACTGGTCTGGCATGTTTGACGATACGTAAGGAAAGCAGACAGACTCCTGAAGAGTTGAACAAAGAGCCAAATCCTGACCTTTATCCTATTTATTATGTTTCTCTGCAGGGTTGGGCCGATGGACGACGGCACCGACTACTAATCTACTACATCGTGATTCAAAAGGCTCCCACCAGAGAGCACAATCAAGCGGCGTGTCCCCTCAGAGTTGCTGTAGGGCGAGAGCTGTTGTTGTTTGGGAAATGTGTGGAGAGGAAGAAGTATGTTGCTGCTCGGTGCGCTAACATCACGTCTCCACGTCCCGTTTATTATTTTCTTATTAAACCAGCTCAGTTAGCTGAACCAGAGACACTCGGTTAAATCTGTGGCAGCAGTGTTTCTTTTCTCACAGGCCGCTGTTTCTCTCCGTCGTGACGTTTTTGAACACAGTTTTTTTAGCTTAGCTTCCTCGGCTAGTCGGTCAACGTTGTTTAATGCATACGAGGCTGAGCAGAGCTAAGTTACGGACATGTGGTGCAGAGACGAGGACGCTTTTAAACCCGGCACAGGGACGTACGTTCAAGCGCTCACATGCAAATACAAATTTTCGCTTTGCTGATATTTTCCAACTCATTTTCCCTAATGGACACTGATATACGCACAGATTTTTTCCCCCCTACTTGCAGATAACATCAAGTCTCTACACACAAGACACAGTTCAGCATTTTTCTATCTGTTCAAGAGAATGACGACAATCTGCCCTCGCTCTACCTGACTGTGATGTGACCTCTCTCTCAAGCCTAATTAGGAGAATGTTTCCAGATAAGAAGAAAAAGAAAGAAGCATCTTCCACACTCTCATTGCTTGTTCAGCTTTATTGCCTCTTCTCTTTATAAATTAAGCAACTCTTCACCTCAAACAAGCATTAAATTATTCATATTTCACATTTAGCTGCTTTATATTCATCTTACACTATAGTCCACGTTCAAAATGGAAATCAGTCTTCAGACATTATGAACAGTGAACTTCTTCTGTTGTCGTTAATCTGCACAATAACACACAAACCTTCCTCCTAACATGTGGTGGAGCGAGCTCTCACACTGAGCTGCACAGACGACACAAGGACAAATAAACAAATTCAACCTCTCTGACGACTAATGAGTGTCTGTGTGTGTGTGTGTGTGTGTGTGTGTGTCTGTGTGTGCGTAACAGTAGGAAGAGGCTGATGAATGGAGCAATAACATACATGTTCCCTCATCCCCATTTTCATCCAAACATGACATATTAATAATCATCTTTTCATGGAGGATTAGCAGGTTGCTGCAGAGTGACCCTGTGTGTGTGTGTGTGTGTGTGTGTGTGTGTGTGTGTGTGTGTGTGTGTGTGTGTGTGTGTGTGTGTGTGTGTGTGTGAGCATTAAGCCGTTTTGTACTGCAGATCAAAACGTGCAGCTTTTATGTTTGCAGACGGATCATCCTCTGGAAAAAAACAAAAACAAAAAAAAGCACAGAGACAAAATAAACTCTTCTTCTTCTTCTTCTTCTTCTTCTTCTGCTGTCCCAATCTGCAGCAGCTACAACAACAACAACAACAACAACAACAACAACACGGCTCTCCTCCACCCGCTCTGCTTCCTGTCTGTTGCCATGACGACGCAGGGATGCTGACAGACAGCCGGCAGTTGGCCCCGGTCCGAAGCCTGACCAATGGAGGAGCAGCTTAAACTTCCATAGCAACAGCAGGAGAGCCAATCAATGGGCCCGTATGTTCCCCCTGAATGTGTTCATATACGTCAGTGTGTGTGTGCGTGTGTGTGTGTGTGTGTGTGCAGCTCTGCTCCTATATTAACCTCCTTGCAATTATAAATAAAATATCACAGAACGATGTCTTCAAAGTGCTTCTTCTGTCTGTGAGGCAGAAGCACTGAATTTATGAAATAAAGAAAAGTAAGAAAATCTTCGTGTTTGACAAAGTAATCAAAGCAATTTTGGATGACAGGTAAATGACTGAAGTTACTGCCAGTTAACAGGTCATACAACAGATTTAACTGACTGAAGAAATGAAAATTATGAAAAAAAGAAACATTATTTTGGTCTCCATGTTAAAAAAACTCCCTGACCATCAAACGGCCTATCGCAGTTATATTACTTGATATTCTTAAAGATATTTCCAGCTGTATTTGTGCAGTCAAAAGCGGATGTTTTTCACGAGAAGTCAAACCAACTCTAACCGTGATCATGGCAACCAAAACAGGTATTTTAAGACAAACTATGACGTTTTCTGAACCCTAACCAAGTGGTTTTTGTGCCTAAACATGACCAGAGCAACCTAAAGTTGCAACATAAAGAAACGTTCAGTTCTAACTTATCTTTGGTTTCACAGAAACAGACTTTGCTAACATTTATTCTGGCGACTGAATTGTACTTTTGGCTTTTGTTGACAGCGGATTAGTTTGAAATATAACAGGAAGTAGTTTTTGTACAGTACAGGTGGGACGAATGGAACAAGAAGGAGCGGCACACCTCCAACTTCTCAGTAAAGTAACCAACTCTTTTTCCTGCATTGATGTTATCAGGTTCCCTTTTAGCATTTGGGTTTAAATCTGAAGTCTTGCCAGATATGTGCTTTCACTTTTCACTTTGACAAGAAAGTCTCATACTCCACTAGGCAACTATAAAGTGACACATCACCAGTTGAAGCCCCGTAGACCTCGGCTATCTGCAACCCAACAACAAGCATAAATTGCCCAAAATAAAAAGTCTTTATCTTGAATCTGACTCAGACCTCTGAGTTGTTGCCATCATCTCCATTTTTCTTTCTTTCTCAACCTTCCATAAGAGCAGTGTGTTCATTGCTCCCTGATAAGAATAATTACCAAACCATTTAAAACTTTGTGGGCAAGAAAGATGGCGACAAGTGACAGATATATAAACTTTCACAAAGGGTACAAAGCTCACTGCTGCTGGCAAACACTACCACAGACTTTGTGCTGATGGATACGCCAGCTACAGATAAACGGACATCTCTGAAAATCTGACAGAGACAGAATCCAAGACTTACTGAGCTCTCGGCTGAAAGTTAAATAAAATGCCAAATGTAGCCTGCGTGCTGTTGATGAGCAACTCCTCATCTCCATGTAATTAAAAGTTGTTTGTAACCTTTTCTTTGCACAGAGCACAGGCAGGTCGATACGCTGTGTTAACAGACAATGAATCCCCACACAGCGATCAATGTCCGCTCTAAACAAAGGGAATGCAATGAAAGACAGTTCATAGAGTTTGTGGGTCAGTCAGGAAGACCCGAACACACTGACACAGATGTGCAGACACTTCCACTGCTGACGTCATCAGTCTGAACGAAGCCTTTTCATGAATAAACAAAACTGCGGCTATAAATACACCAAGTACACAGACAGGCGGGAAACCACATGATGCATCAGGTCACTGTGGAAGGATTGTGTGATTTCTTTGTGTTTAAAATGAGCTTTCTACCAACATAACTTTGAGAGCACTGGACTGAAGACACCCTCTCCTGTTGTTTTCTATACATGCCCACACAGAGAGGGCGTTGAGACGGCCCATCAGGTTACATCACTGTCATCATCTCAGTGTCGATGCACGTTGAAGCTTCAGAAAAGGAGCACGACTCCTCAGACTGACACATGTCGTACTGCGACAGCTTCTCCTGTCTGTACAACATGTCCATTTCATGTCCCTAAAACTGACGAGCCACTTCAGCAGCCCGGTAAAGTTGGCACCGAGGAAAAGGCCATAATGTTTCCTGCATCGAAAGCAAACTGTGTTTCAACAACTTTGACTCCATGTTGACTCTGTGCATGCGCCAAATATTCAGTTTATTCCTTCATTTCTTCAACCACGTTCTTGAAAAGGTTGAGGTTGCAACATTTGTGTATATCCAAATACCTCAAAATGCTGGAGAAAGGTGTGTTTTGCCTTTCGACCAGACAGCTGAGATGTCCAATGAATGCTCCTAAAACCTGAATAATATCAGAAAATGCTACATTCTGAATATCCGAGCAGAACAGTGTTGGGTTGATGAGAACATTTTCAAACCGGTTTGGCTAAATATCGGACTGGTAATACCAAATTTCACCACTAGCTGTTGCCTGTGACTCAGCCTCATCCAAGAGGACCACAATGACAGCAGCACTACAGTCCATCATGGCAACTGTGACACATCGTGCTGCAGACTACAAAAACAGTGTTTAAAGCTAACGAGCTGCAGAATGAGCTGCACCAACTCGTTACTGATGAGGGTTTTCTCTCATTGACGTCAGTCTGAGAAGAATAGCGACGCTGTGTGCATCATAACAAGACAAGCACCTGTGGAGCTGAGCTAATCAGCTATACTTGGGCTCCTGCTAACAATCCACATGCTGCTAATTCTCTCCACATCAACGTTGCACCAGAAAAACCTGCTCACCATCTTAGTTTAGCGTGTTATCGTAGCTACTGACGTTTGCTTTTGAGCACTAAAGTCAAAGTACAGCTGAGTTGATGGAGATGTGACACATCGATCAAACAGTTGTTGAGACATTTACAACCAATGATTTTATGTGGCGGTAGAATAAAAAGACTTCAGCCGCTGAAGGTTTCAAGGACACTCATCAAGAAGTTGTCAAGGTTGCTCAACCAGCTGGCTGCTAGCATGGCTAAAAATGGTTTACCCTCTGTACGGAGGCCATTTTACTGTGCTACATGCTAACATGCTAATGTTGGGCAGAGAAAAGTAGACACTCCCAACATGGAAACAGGCCAGAAACGTCCCATTTTTTCCTCAGGAGGATCAATAATCATCGTATCCAACTTAATTAAATGTGCCTTCTGCTCCTGTTATCACGTCTTACAAGATTAACAAATAACTGTTTTCAGCCGTTACATAAGCAGAGCAATGAGACATGATTCATTCAGCTTTATGCATCTTAACGAGCTCCGTCTCAGACACAGAAACGTCTGATGAAAGACGCCTTTTCAGGAAAGTCTTTTGATTTGCGCCTTCGTTCTGTTCGGCCTCGTTAGAAGAATCAAACTCATTAACTGTGTTTGATGTCAGCTTCTTTGTCACCTCGATGACTTCTGAGCATCACACTCCTGGTTTCTGTCTTTTGATCATTTTCCCAACGCGCTCGGCGTTTTCTTTCGGCGCGAACGACCTCATTTCAGCCTGTGCTCGGCGCTCAGAGGGCTGTGTAGGTTTTCATAAAGCTGTGACTCATGAAATCTGTTCGTGATGCATTTATTTAAAAACACTTTTGTTCCAGAAATTCTCCTCTGCTCTTCTGTTTGGTGATAAAAAGCCTGTGGTGCCGGAGAAAGACCACAGATTGAGAACAAACACATTTAAAATCAGAGGAAACACATGCTGCATTTCCTTCGTTACCATATTACTGTACAGCTGTGTGTGTTTGTGTGCGTTGACTGACACCCAGCTGTTTTAATCCCCTCAGGGTCGGACTCGTATGTCATTCAGCTTCAGCCAATAAGACGGCCGGACTCTTGTGACCTCACCGGCCAGCGTCTGGCCCTCCATATGTTTACTACGCTCAGCTGTTTCTGTCTGCTTGTTTTAATCCGGAGTATCAACGCTCGGCTCTGTTGATGTGGGCAGTTAGACGGTGCTGAAATGATTAGCCAATTAATCAATTAGTCAACAATTTTGACAATAAAGCAAAAGTGTCAAATGTTCTTGTGACGATTTGCTGCTTTTTCTCTGTTTCATATCGTTTTAGACGGAATATCTTTGGGTTTTGGACCGTTGGTGGAACGAAACAAGACGTTTACAGACGTCACTTTCAGACAAACCTTCTTTTTACAGATTATAACAGTTGATACTAATGTCATTTTAGACAACTGTAAAATATCTCCGCCTCTGTTAAAGATGTTAAGATGCATTTGATATCCACATTTGAGGAATCGTTGCCAAAAATGTGTGTATAAAAAATTAGAGGTCTCTGTCGAACTACAAAATGACCGTAAAGCCCAAAAGGACTCAGTTCAGTACGTTCTCGACCCTCGTCAGCTGCCGACAACGTCTCTGCAACAAGTGTTGTTGCGTCACACAACAGATTCCTCCACCATGAACAACGTGACTCACGGTGAAGCCTCGTGGAGGTGAGTAACAGCAGTGATACGACACAACCGACCAGCAGCGTGACTGTTCCTGGACCTGCTGCCGTGGGCCGAACATAAGTCGTTACAACTACAAACACAACTAAAAATAAATTCCTCAAATCACAACAAATATTAAAGACAAGAGACACGCGGAGGTCTCTGATGTCAGGAGACGACAGAAGACAAAACAGAGAAGGAGAGAGGGGACGAGGGGACGAGGGAAAGGAAGTAAGGAAGCAAAGAAGGAGGCAAATAAGGGAGTGAAAAGCAGAATACTTCCCTCTACGTCGTAGTGAAGAAAAAGTGGAAATACTCAAGCAGCCTGGGTTCAGTACTCAAGTAGATGTACTTAGTTACTCACCACATTTAACTGGATATTCAAGGAGTCTGTAAAGTATCAAACTAAACGTGGGAATAAAATAAAAACCAACAATCCCAATATTTAGCTGACATCTTCCCATTAAACCGCCAGAAACCTAAATACCTTCAAAGATTTAAAGTCATATTTTCTTCCCTGAATCTCTGAAACTGTTTTCTCTAAACAAACACTGGTGTTGCGTCCATCTGCTGTTAGAGATGAACTCTGGACAGGAGACGCAAAGTGAAAGAGAAAAACGCCAGCAGCCTTCCCACCGCGCTGTTACGTAACGTCCTCATGAAGCATTACTCACTGCACTTCAGCTCCTCCACAACCCGCTTCACTGGCAACGATGAGTCAAAAGAGGGAAAAATACAAACGTCCACGTGTTCGGAGACATTTCTGTTCAGGTGCATCGATGTGGAAAAAAACGTCAGGTAAACACACGGACTGCTCCTTTAAAGTTTCACCTGAAGGTTCAGATCCTCACAGCTGCAGATGTTCGTTAATCTGACAGTCGTTTATAAAATGTTTCTTTCAATTTCACAATGACTTCACATCTTTACTTTACATTTAACAGCATGAAAGTTTGGATATCGACACGATTACGATGAAAATGGTGAAATCAAGTTGAGTAAATATAAAAACAAACATATTAACGTAGATTTTGTTTAAAACAGTCCCTTTAATACTTCACACCACACAAACTCTTCACGTGTGACCGGCTCTTATCTTCACTGGTGCTGAAATAATGAGTCCGTTAATCAATTACCTGACTGACAGAAAGCTGATTGGTAACTCGTCATCAATAATCTCTACATCCATCTTCTTAACTGTGATTATCTTTCCTTATAATTAAATATCTTTGGTTTCCATCTGCTGACGTGAGGAAACTGAAGAAATCCAGGTGAAAATATTTAGGTGTCGCAATGTCACAATATTCAAGATACTGTTTGTCTTTTCTAGTATCTGAGTGTTGATAATAATTCTTCTTTTAGTAGTTATTTAAAAGTTATAGTCACAGACTGTCTCTCCACCTACACTCTTATTCTGAGGGTCATTTCTTTGCCAAACAAGAGACAAAACACCACATAAACTCAAATCTATTCTAAAATGACAACGAAGGTGTTTAAAATGGGAACATTTCCATTTCTTTCTTATTTTCCATCATTAAAACACATCTTGAACAAACTCTCCTGTTCTTTCACTGCAGCGTGTTTTATAAACAGATGCTAAAATATGAACAATATCCTCTTAAATCACATTTTTATCAGCAAACTCAACCATATTCTCGTACAACAGGTCCCCACGTAGCCTGATTGTTTTAATAACTATTACTGAACACCAGAGATGTGAAAGATGTTATTTTGTAACCACCAGACCCCTGATCTTAAATAAAAATCAGATACAGACCTTTGAGTGTAACGTTTGCGAGCCTCTGCTCTACAACAAACAAACAAAAAACCATATCAAGGCTCCGCTGAAAGCTGATAATCAATCGTATTGACGTATCACTCAGCTCTGCGTCCACAGTTACATCACTTCTGCCTCTCAAAGACACAATCTGATGTTAAATCTGCTGCTCTCTCCATCACTGACCTGAGAAATGAGCCGGTGTGACCGCGGCTGCGACACGTCCTCATCCTCAGCCTCCCTCTCCTCCTCACGCTGTCTGAACGCCGACAGTCTAATGAGAGAATGAGCCGGAGCACATGATGCACACAGACCTCTCTCTGTCTCTCAGCGTTGATCACGAGCCATCCAAGGTAACAGGCTGCCGGCGGAGCTGCCAGAAACAGGCCTGTTCATGACGAGCGCGGAGCGAGCTGCCAACGTCCCGCCGCTCGCAGCGGAAGACCGAGTGTGTCACCGACCGGTTTTACATGTCAGCTTCCGGGAGAGAGACGGTTGCCATCAATCGGCCTGGAAACGTTGACCGCCGCCACCGTCCCTCTGCACATGTCGATCAATACTTGTTGCAGTGGAAACGTGACCGTGGTGGCAGGATCACTGCATGTGTGTTTGAATGATGTGTGTGTGTGTGTGTGTGTCATCACGTGTCTCAGTCAGACGGGTGAGGACACGACATGACAGAACAGGTCCACATGCTGAAGACATGACGGAGGATATTCAGCCTTCCAAGGAATTCAGAGGATTCCCAAAAGGAAACCGGATCTTTAACTTCCTGATGGCAGCTCGTGTAGTTTTTAATTAATGTGGGAGATGATGCAATGACGACAATGTGTTGCCAAACAACACAAACACAGCTAAACAAAGAGTGATCGGAGATGCTTTTTCATGCTTTTATCTGTAAAAAGACACCGGAGATGAGTCTACGCCCGCCCTACAGCCTACAACAACCAATGAGTGACCGTGTAGACCACTGTCTCCTGAGCCACTTACACACCAGCCTCCAGATGACTGACGCACCATGTAGCCAATGAGATTTAAAATCCAGTAATATATAGTTTATATTCTTGTGATTCGATTCATGCAAACTATTTCAAGATAAAACCACATATGCAAGGTACAATCAACAAACAAACAAACAAACAAGCTAACAAACTAGTGTCTGTGTGTTTCAGTAGAGCATCAAACAAACAAAAAGTGTCTTCTCTTATTCCAAAATGTCCACAAGATCCATTTCAGTGACATATTTGATCCAAGACACAGTATTCCATCATTAAATGGTGTTAAAATGGCAAAAAAGCTACGATCACGGATGGTTTTTCATGCTTTTATCTGTAAAAAGACACCGGGAATTACTATATGCCCACCCTGACACGCCAGCCTCCAGATGATTGATGCATCATGTAGCCAATGAGACTTAAAATCTAGTAAAATATAGTTTGTATCAGTTTTTTTTTCTGCACTTTCCAGTTGATCAGCAACAGAAAACATGAAGGGACATCAGACCATGTTTCAAGGTAAAACAACAGCGAGTTTCACTTCCTGGCTCAAATCAAAGTGTCCAAGATGTGCGTTTATATTTTAGAGCTCATTTACACCTTTTACATCGCATCATGTAACACTAGCAAACAGTGACGTTACCTCGGAGGCTGTTGGAACAGAAATATCAGGTTATCACTCACGTTGCATCTGGAAATGTGGCCAAATATGGTTCATCCCTGTCTGAAGGGAACTGTCTGAGAGGCAGCTGAACTCAAAATGAAACCAAAACCATCAGAAAATTTGAAATATCGCAAGAAACTTGTCATCTTCACTGGAAGAAGGTGACTCAACATCATCTCAACATGACGTGACTCGTGCAGATGAATGTTATTCTCAGCGGTCGACGGCTCTCACCCACAAACAGCCGCACGACTCGGTGAGCTGAGGCACGACCGCCGGCGCCACGAGGCCGAGGCGTTCTCACACCTCCTCAGACACTCGCTGAGCAGGTTACGTAAGGCTGCGAGTGAATGAGCTGCTCCAGTTACAACAGCATGTGTGGCTGCTGTCATCTGCCCTGATTGAACAGAATGTGGAGAATCTGCTGATCGTCAGCGAAAGGAGGAGGAGGAGGAGGAGGAGGAGGAGGAGGAGGAGGAAGACAGGAGGTGTTTGTCCACGTCAGGCTGTTTGTGACACAAACTATTTAAGTCTAAAATATCTAATAAAAGAGACACGTCACAGGTTCCAGCAGCTTTAAATATCTTGTTTTCTATGGTCCAAATATTCAGTTTACTATGAAAAAACAGCAAATTCATTCATTTTCACAAGTCGACAAGGCAACAAACAGCAGTTTGAGTCACACCAGTAGATATCTGAAAGGGTCAAAACTGGGTTTTTAAGTTCACCCGAAAACATTTCCAGCTGTTTTTGTGGAGGCAGGTGCTGTTCAGGAAAGTTGTGGACATTTCGAGCAGTTTTCACACATGTTTTGACATTTTACAGATTAAGCGTGAAAAGAATTAATGATGACAGACTTTTAGTCTCTCGAATGGATCAAGCCTGAAAACAACTGCATCCTAAATTCCCCATGATGCAGCTCACCAGGCCGTTTCATCAGGGGATCATATCAGAGTTAATAATTCAGACTTCAGAGCACCAGGAGACATCATACAGCCGTCTTCACACTAACCGAGTCAGACTTCTTGTGACAAATAAACTGAAAAATAAACCTCTTTTGTCTGACTGATCACTTGACATCAGTCAGGGTCCCAGCAGCAGCAGCGGCAGCAGCAGCAGCGGCAGCGGCAGCAGCAGCAGCGATAATCCCTGTGTGGTCTGTCACCACAGAAATAAAGATAATGAGATTCAACTGGACGCTGTGGGGCCGGAGGCGAGGTCAGGACCGTTACTGACGGCACGATCAATCAGAAAAACCACCAACTGTGAAACCTTTGTTTCCCCCTGAGCGACCTGCAGGTCCCTCTCAGGTGTCCTGAGCTGCAGCGGCATGTTTGAGGACTTCCAGGAACTAAAAGCATTCTTACATAAGTGCCAGCGCCGTCCTCCCACAACAAAGACTCCTCTTTCTCACACTGTCTTCATCCTGCTGCTGCTCAGTATGACTGAACCGTTTCCCCCCGTCCAGCGCCGCCCTGAGGGAGCCGCTCCAGAATATCAATGATGTTTGTTCCCATGGAGGACGAACCAGAACGCTCCAGTGTGAGCAGCTGGAAAAAGATATTACCACGCTATCTTTGAGGTGTGAAGTCAGGACGAGAGAGAGTCAGGAGAAGCTCGTGACGCTTTTCTGTTCATGAATGGAACATTTATTTTCTTCTTCTGTGGGATTTGGTCACACAAACTAATGTTTTTACATAAGTAGAGTCACTTTCTAACCTCAGGTTCTTGTCTTTCCTCCAGCAGACACAACTTTAAGCTTCAGTTTCTAATCTGTTTCTGTCTGTTGCAGAGATTAAAGTGGATAAAACAGCCTTTTCCTCACAGAAACAAAAACAGGGGTTGTGATAATCAGAGAAAAAACACCTTCTGAAAGACAGAATAATTCCCTCCCTCATGTTTTTCTGGGGTCGTGAGCGTCTCACGTAACATTTCCCCTCAAGCACCTGAAGCGACAGGTGTTTCGTCCTGTCTCACTCTGTACAGACGACATCCATTACACCAAGTTTAGCTCCAAAGATCCGATCTTTAGGAAGTCGTTAACTCACCAAACAAAAAGTCAATATCACAATATTTTCCTACAATCTGTGTAACTGAGGGGAGAAGTTAAGGAAACATTTAAATCTCCACCTGTAAGAGAAACATCCCGAGGAAGGAGAAGACGCTGAGCAGAACAATAACCTGGATAAAAACACTCCACTGATAAACAACAGCAACCTCAAACCATCAGCTCTCACCAGACCTCCTCAATAATTAATAAAGACTGCTGTAATTATCTGTTCGAACGGGGCCGATCGATGTCCGATCCACGTGCAGGATCAACCCACGTGTCCTCACAGGGGTCGATGGCGCTCGCAGCGTTTCCTCCGCGAGGAGCTGCCATCAACCCAATTATCTCCAGCTTCAGCTGCACAGACTAATGAAGCGGCCTGAGCGGTGTAACTTCCACTTTTCCACTCGAAAGAATCTGTTTCACCTCCGCTGAGGCCGCAGAGGTGAAACTAAAGTCAACCGGCGCTTTTATATTTGTGGCAGGAGATAAACGTCCACTTCCTGTCGACCTCTCTGGAGGAAAGAGCTCGAGGAGAAGATGTTTGGAAGATTAATTTAACAAGTTGGTTGATTCAGTAGAAAAGTGTCAACAGGACTGAGGCGGAAACTTTTAACTTGCTTGCTGAAATGATTTGCCAATTAATCAATTAGTTCATCTTTTAAGTCCTTAACGAGGCAAAAGATGTCGAACGATCTCTGGTCTCAGCTGCAGCTCTCTCTTTCTTTCGTTGTGTCATTAACTGAATGTTTCTGGGCTTGTTGGTCACAAAACAAACTCTGAAGGTTGTTTCATGTCAAAAACGGAGCTGCAACGATTAAACAATAGAAAGAAAATGAGTTGGCAACTATTCGGTGAGCGATGAGTCATTTTGTTAATCACTTTGAGCTCTAGGATCGAATGTTTTTACATTTTATTAATCATGAAAGTAATAAGCAGATTAACCGATAATTAAAAATGACTGGTAGTTACCTCCAACATGAACAGTTATAAAGTCACATGTGAGTAGAAACCGATGCTCTTCGGCCGCGTTGGATCCTGTTTTTGAAGAATAATCCAGGAGCCGGATCCGTTACAGACTCCAGACTCTCCTGAGGCCACCGGCTCGGCCTCGCTTCAACAACAGCCTCTAATACTGAGCAAACATCTGCCGTCAGCAGCCCGCAGCTCTCCGTCTGAGCCTCAGCACTAATTAACCCACGTCGGTGCACCTATCATCACTGCTGGACCCTGAACGCCTCGTGGCAAACCCTGACATGGACACCAGCAGACTGTCAGACCGCTGCTGCTGCTGCTGCTGCTGCTGGCAGGAAACACAAAACAACAACAACACACAATGCAACATGAGAATACAGCCTGTGTGTTTTATCCACCCAGCTGCTCTGTGAAGGTGTGTTGCTGACGCTGCAGGTTTCTGGACACAAATGCAAATATTCACAACAGGAGGACGAGTTTTCACAGCAAACCAGGATGAACATTGTTGATCTTTAACAAGGCGATCGAGTCACACCACTGGGTTTTATCAGTTTTTAGAGACACCTGGGGACATTTCCAGCTGTTTTTGTGGAGACAAAACTAGTTTTTTTTAAGACACCTGAGGACATTTCTGGCCGTTGTCAGGCGACAACAACCAGGCGTTTTGCAGCCGTTTATGTGGTGACAAACCTTTGTGTCTTTTCACGACACCTGGATTATTTCAGATATTGTTTGTGGCTACAAAACAGGCAACTTTTCACAGGAAGTGGGATCATCTCCATCTGTAATCGTGGCGACCAAAACAGGGATTTTAAGCCAAACCGTGATGTTTTTCTCACCCGAACCTAAAGTGGTTTTTGAGCCTAAACATTACCAGAGCATAAACACAGAGCTGTGACGAGAGCGAAGCAGAAAATTCAACCTACACAAATGTAAAATATTCTGATTGGGTCGAATTCAACTGAAGAAATGAGTGAGCCAATACGACAATAAAACAGAAGATGTGGATCTGATCCCATCGATACATAATCAATGATTCAGCGCGAGGCCGGACCTGCAGACTGCATGTTTATCAGATCACAGTGAAGCTGCAGCAGCCGGAGAATAAACTCTTCCTCCTCTGCATCAGACCCAGACAGACACGAGGGGCTGAGGGAGGAGGAGGGAGGATGCGAGCAGCACCATGCCGGAGACGTTGACCCACTAGCGGATCCGAAGCGACGTGTTGTGGCATTTTCATTCCCCTGGCGGGGCTGCAGAGCTCGAGCCGAGCCGCCTGACACACAGTGAATACACAAAGAGGAGGTCAAGGTCTGCAGGGTTTCATCAGGCCGACGCTCTCGTGAGTTTTTAGCTCCAAAACACGTCAGGAGTTCTGATTCAGATGCTGCCTTTCGCTGTCCTTTAGCTGCTCTCGCTCAGTTCGTCCTACATTTCCCAGAATGCCTTTCGACGACCTCCGGGGTGATGGATAGTTACAGTTTCTCAGTCAGAGTCAAGCTGCTTTCATCATAATTCAACCTGACTTGTGGCTGCAATGCATTCTGGGTGTTTTTCACGGGACGTATTTGTCAAATGGCAGCTGCATTTTATCTCTAAAAACCGGCAGGAGGCGTCTCCACTGGTTGCAAAAAGAAGTCTGATTGTATGTAAGCTTATGAGAAAATGACCCTACTTCACACTTGAGTCATGACCTCAGTGAACGGTTTCATAAAGAGCAAATTACATTCGAAAGTCGGGGGAATTTAAAAGGCAGTTAGCTTTCAAATGAAAAGACACGACTGAACTGCATTGTGGGAAATGTAGGATCCAGTGTTTTTTGGAGCTTGAGGACACAAAGTCAGGATTTGTGACTCTGTGCTGCTTCGATTTTGATAAATCTTTTTCTAATCTGTTTTGTAATCGATCCCCGAACAATTATAATACGGTAAAAGATGCTTCGTATAATTTATCATTCTTAATTTCACAGTGTAGTTTATTGATTCAGCTCTGATGTCATTTTCTATAATAAATAATAAACTTATTGTTACTGTTTAATATTATATACATATGTTTTTGACCAGATTTAAAGGATCATTGCACAAACGTGTGGTTCTGTATAGATCATGTATTTCTAAGAATATCAGACGATATATTGATATTACAATGATGTAAAAAGGATCATTCCGTCTAATATAAAACATATCGATGAAGCAAATCAGTCAAAATAATCAGAACTGGATATTCTTTAAAAAGCGTTCAGCACCAGAAGACGACAGGATGAACCCAGAGATGCAGTTTGCATCCAGCAGAGACTGACTCCTGCATCTTTCTCACCACAAGTTGATCCAACACAGATGACATCATGCAGCAGGACTCACAGGAACAACTTCATCAGGGCCTTTAAACCTGCACCAGCTGTATTTAAGTCACAGCTGAGTGAACGGATTCGTCCAAATGATCATTGAATCCTGTATTAAATCTGAGCTACAGATGACAGGTGACAGGTTTTAGACACCTGTGACTGAAACCACTCCTCCTGGCTTGTTTGAGACCCCTTCAGGCACCGCTCGGACATTTAACCATCACCTCATCCATCCATCTGCTGTACTGACTCTGAGCACCGACCCTGCTGCGGCCGCCCGGGTCACACGCCACCGACCCCCCGGCCCCGCATCACCCGCAGCCGGCGGACCTCAACCACAGCCTCCGTCCATCATGCGTGACAGCAGGTGTGCGTGTGTCACTCACCGTCATCCGCGACAGCTCGACGCGCCTCGTCCGCGTTCACATGACGGCAAACGGATCCTCCGGAGCCCGAAACACCGGCCATTTTAGCGTCTTCTTCCCCGGACCTGGCTGCACTCCCGTCGGCGTGGAGCCGCCTCTCTGCCCCGGCGGCAGCCTGCAGGGCGGTGGATCCTCCGGACTACTGCTCCATGAGGAGGGGGGAGGACTCAAACCGGGCCGGAGGAGCGACAACCCGGGTTACACATGCCGGGAGGAGGCGCTGATGGAGGCTGGTGGAGGCTGATGGAGGCAGTGATGGAGGGAGGGAGGCAGCGGAGCGGCGGGAGGAGACGGTGGCCTCCGCTGCAAAAAGTGACGCTAAAGAAAAAAGGCTGCATCATATTTAATGACGGAGCTGCCAGGAAGTACAACAGCGCCCCCTGCAGGCCGAAGCTGTAACTACACCTAAAATACAACAGGCTGAGGCTGTAACTACACCTAAAATACAACAGCGCCCCCTGCAGGCCGAGGCCGCAACTACACCTAAAATACAACACGCCCCCTGCAGGCCGAGGCTGTAACTACACCTAAAATACAACACGCCCCCTGCAGGCCGAGGCTGTAACTACACCTAAAATACAACACGCCCCCTGCAGGCTGAGGCTGTAACTACACCTAAAATACAACACGCCCCCTGCAGGCCGAGGCCGCAACTACACCTAAAATACAACACGCCCCCTGCAGGCCGAGGCCGCAACTACACCTAAAATACAACAGGCTGAGGCCGCAACTACACCTAAAATACAACACGCCCCCTGCAGGCCGAGGCTGTAACTACACCTAAAATACAACACGCCCCCTGCAGGCCGAGGCTGTAACTACACCTAAAATACAACACGCCCCCTGCAGGCCGAGGCTGTAACTACACCTAAAATACAACACGCCCCCTGCAGGCCGAGGCTGTAACTACACCTAAAATACAACACGCCCCCTGCAGGCCGAGGCCGCAACTACACCTAAAATACAACACGCCCCCTGCAGGCTGAGGCCGTAACTACACCTAAAATACAACACGCCCCCTGCAGGCTGAGGCTGTAACTACACCTAAAATACAACACGCCCCCTGCAGGCTGAGACTGTAACTACACCTAAAATACAACACGCCCCCTGCAGGCTGAGGCCGCAACTACACCTAAAATACAACAGGCTGAGGCTGTAATTGCACCTAAAATACAACACGCCCCCTGCAGGCTGAGGCCGCAACTACACCTAAAATACAACACGCCCCCTGCAGGCCGAGGCCGCAACTACACCTAAAATACAACACGCCCCCTGCAGGCCGAGGCTGTAACTACACCTAAAATACAACACGTCCCCTGCAGGCCGAGGCCGCAACTACACCTAAAATACAACACGCCCCCTGCAGGCTGAGGCCGCAACTACACCTAAAATACAACACGCCCCCTGCAGGCTGAGACTGTAACTACACCTACAATACAACAGGCTGAGGCTGTAACTACATCCAAAATACAACAGCGCCCCCTGCAGGCTGAGGCCGCAACTACACCTAAAATACAACACGCCCCCTGCAGGCCGAGGCTGTAACTTCACCTAAAATACAACACGCCCCCTGCAGGCTGAGACTGTAACTACATCTAAAATACAACGCGCCCCCTGCAGGCTGAGGCTGTAACTACACCTAACATACAACACGCCCCCTGCAGGCTGAGGCTGTAATTACACCTAAAATACAACAGCGCCCCTGCAGGCCGAGGCTGTAACTACACCTAATAATATCAATATACACACTGATTTTCATGTTATTTTTAAAATATTTTCTTTATTTTTCAATATTTCAGAAGGTTTTATGTTTGTTTTTATTATATTATCTATTACTATCTATTATACTATTATACTATCTATTACTGGTTTTATGTTTTTAATTTGATTGTTTTTGGTTTTTGAGAATTTGCATGTTATTGTTTTAATTGTCTTTTAACTTAATTTAACAGAATTCTATTTATTGGTACAACCACCTTTTAACCTTTTAGGAAATGTGCTATATAAATAAAGATTATTATTATTATTATCATTATTATTGTAATTATTTTTCTTATTTCTTATTATTATTATTATAAAAAAACACTGAAATACCAGAATATAAACCTATGCAGTGTTGTAAAAAGTATTGTAAAGTCATATTTGAGTCGTAACTAAGTACATTTACTCAGTACTTGTACGTCACTTGAGTGTTTTAATTATTCTTCCACTCCACTACATTAATGTGAAAACTTTAGTTACTAGTTACTTTACAGATTACATGCTGCATCAGAGCAGAGTTAATAATCAAGTTAATGATTGGTTGATTCACAGTTTATCTAAATATATATATAACTGACTTTTACTTGGACTTTTAAGCACATTTCATATCAGATACTTTCAGACTTTTACACTCATGATAATGAACATTTAATTTAACTGCAACACAAAGAACAAAAACAGCTTTCTTTGAAAACTTAACTCAGATGTGTCCAGCAGAGGGCGACAGACAAACTCTGCAGATCCCAAGTGACATTATTTCCACATCTGTTCTGTATGAAAGGTCACAAAACATCTTTAACTGACAAATACAATCTAAACTTGTATTTATTTAACTGAAATGAAACAACATCACAAGAAGAATGCAAGACAGACAAGCCCACAGAAATACATTACATATATGCATTTTTATTTGTACAGCACATTTTACACAATACATTTTAGAAGAACAATATTTACATTGTTAGAAAGTCTACATATGAAGGTCTTTTATTTTGTAAGAACATTGTCAGAGATAACTGTGCAGGAGTATTTCAAGAGTGTTACAGCGATTAGTTCAACTAAACAACCAGAAACTGAGCTTAACCCACTGTGGTTGCACTAATCTCCAGTTGTTGTTTTTTTATCATTAAATCAAAGTTTAGTGTAAAATATCTTGTGCAAGGACAAGTTTATATCTGTAGCTGTCCCTGAAGCAGTATTCAAATATAGCAATGATATAAACTGAAACATACGAGCTGTTGAATGACTTCCTCTCCTCCCACTTCCTTAAAGCTGAGTTTCTGTTAACAATTAAAAAAACAAAGAGGTGAACAAAGGTCAAATTTAAATAAAACCTCAAACTCATCAGTCATTAAACCAGCGCGTGTCTGCAGAAAACACAGCTTCATTTTAATGTCAAACCAGATTCATCACATCAGACTTTGACTCATTGTTTCTTTGCAAAGAAGATGGATGAAAGAAATCTGCAATAGACACGTTGTGCAAAGTTCACTTTGCTGCATGCAGGGGTGATAATAAATGCAGTGATTATATATGTTATCATGTTATCATGTTATCGTGCAGAAGGCAAAGTCTGAGCATTAAGTGCATTAAGCTCAAACATAAACACTCCAATTAAAGACTGAAGAGTGTCAGAGGTGGAAGATTTCCACACATCGTCTCCTCCAGTGATTCTTTACTCCAGTAAAAGTAATAGAGTACAGGCTCTGAAATGTATTTAGAGTTTCACAGTAAAAAGTCTCCCTCTGAAGGACATTTCTGCAGTTTGAATTATATTAGTATGATGTTAGCTTCAGTTAGCTTTGCACAGATACGAGCCTGTTTTTAAAATGTGAGGAGGAGAAAGTTCAGAGGGAAATAAATACTCGAGCAAAGTACAGATACCTGAAACATGTACTCAAGTACAGTAACTAAGTATTTGAATTTGGACCCTAAATTAAGTGAGTTCACTGCAGACGTTAGCAGATAAATCACTTTGTAAAAATCTTTTAAAAACAACACAAGACTGGGCTGTGATGGGTCGAGTGTAGGCGCTGTCTCTGTAGTTCTGGTTAAAGTCCAACAACATTAAAGACGCGTTCTGTTGACCGTCAGCGGCGCCCTCGTCAGGCTCTGGACAGGAAGCGCAGGTTGATGGGCTTCGCGGGGATGAGCAGGGTTCGAGTTTTCGGCTCCACGACTGGAGCCCCGTCTTCCAGCTGGACCTCATAGTGCTGCATCAGCTGCAAGACCATAATCAGTTAACTGTTTTTCAAAGTAAAAGCATCAAACACCGTCTGGTTCAGCGTCTTCAATGTGAAGATTTGCTGCTTTTCTTTGTCATTTTTGAGTTTTGGACTAAAGAAGCAGCTTGAAGACGTCACTTTGAGCTCTTGGACGACAGTTTAAACCTTGTGCACAGATTTCTTTAAGGATTTCTTCTCTTCATGAGATAAAGCAGGACTTTAACTCAAAGCTGAATAGTCAGACATGGAAAGACTTTATGTTTGCTTTGTAAACTTGTTGACAGCGTTCTTAAGAATAAAAGCAAATAAAAACCTGAACACAAGAAGCGAGACTCACCCTGGACAGAGCAAAGTACATCTCCATCTCCGCCACCCTCTTCCCCACACAGGCCCGCACGCCGACACCGAATGGGATGAAGCTGTACGGGTGGTGTCGGTAGTAGCCGCTGCCGGGCGCTACGTCGCGGAGCCACCGCTCGGGGATGAAGAGCTCCGGGTCGACAAACTCCACCTCATCGTGACAGGCTGCGTAGTGACACAGGTGGAACTGAGTCTGAAAGGAAAGACGCTTCTTTAAACATCAACTTCTTCTTCTAAAGTTCACTTTACAAGTTTCTGATCTGACTTTCATGAAACGGGAGGTGGAGCTGACCACAGTTCGACTCTGAGGAGACATTTCCAGCCGTGTTTGTGACGACCAAAGCTGGATATTTTTCCAAGAAGGGAGACAATCTCCGGCTGTTTTTATTGCAACAAAACGGGTGTTTCTTAGGAGACCTGGGGACGAATCCAGACATTTTTGTTGCAACCAAAGCCTGCTGTTTTTCCAAAAAACAGGACCATCTCCTGCTGCTTTTGTGGCAACAAAACAGGGTGTATTTAAGGAGATCTGGCGACATTTCCAGATGTTTTTGGTATTTGAGAACAGATCATTTGAGCCAAATGTTACAACATAATTGAAGATTGAACTTAAACATACTGAAAACTGCATCGCCAACATTTATTCTGGTGATTGCGCTGGTTTTCCTACCTTCTTTGGGAACCAGTAGTTGTCCACAACCACCTCATTCTCTGAAATAAAGCGTCCGTTTCCAGGCACCACAGGATAAAGCCTGGTGAAGAGAGACAGAGGTAACAATCAGGATCCAGATCAGAGAACAACGTGACCTGGAGCTCGTGCTCATGTTGGTTTTTATCTCTGTTTACTCCTGGGTAATTTACTGTGCTTCATGTTTGTTGTACCAGATGACAAAGATAACATCCGTGGGAATGTATTCACAAAAACAATTCACAAAAACACTCGTATGCATCCAAAGTAACAAACATATAATCAGCTAAAAGTTTAGACGTCTCAGGATCAGCAGGACTTGTGATGCAGTATTTCTGTATTAGAACTACATGAGCACATTCATCTTTGTTTCCTGGATTTAGTTCTGTTGACAGATGTAATGTTATGAAATCTCCAAGTTTCCTTGCAGGACCAGTGTCCGGTTCTTCGGATGGAAAAAAAAGTCCTAACTGTTAGAAATGAATCATTTGAAAACATTGATGAATGAAACATTTCTAGACCTAAAAAACATTGCACTTCAGATTTAATTTATTTAAAGCTGTACTTCTGTGTACTTTTAAGAAGTATACTACATTGCAAATACTTAGTGATTGAGTGTATTTATAGAACATATACCAGGTTTATCTTCATATATTTGTTTTGACTTATTGTTCATTTAAAAGTTAAAAGCAGTTGCAGGTGTCTGGTTGTGGAGGAAGAGAAGGGGCGGGGCCAGAGCTAAATTAAATCATATGTGTCATCAGCTCCTCGTTAAAGTCAAATTTAAACTACCACAAGTTCATGCAGTCTGATCTGCAATTAATAAAATGTGGCTGAACGAAGCAGATCTCAAAATCCTCCACACACTTACTGGCTTTCACTGCTGGCATTGTTGTGAAGAAATACAACACACACATGTAACCACTTGAGGATTTGCTAAATGCCACAAGTGTTGGTATTGGAACAGACTCAAAAGTAACACCCACAAAGTTAATGCACCAGAACACAACACAGATACAGGACATGTTTGTCTGCACTGGTTTTTGAGTTGACTGCTGAGAATTTGAAAAAGGAAACAATAAATGAATGCCAAGTGGAAAGTTTTTCCTTTAGCTCAGCTGACTCAGAGGGTCTTGGCTTCCTGCTCCGTCCTGTCCTGTTCTGACCCGCTCTAAATAATCCTTCTAGAGAAAAGTCCAATAGAATTGCAGATCAGACTCTCTGAGGCATGAAGAAGGCCCACGCTCGGTTAAACAATCTAAGGGTATCATTTTTAGTTTCACAAGCACAAACTGAGATTTTGATCTCAGAGCCACATGCAAGTTGGATGAAACTTTATCTTTGTGGGAAAAAATCCAGAGGAAGAACAAATCAAACGTTTATGAGTTTATTGTGAGAGAACCCAAAGTTTAGTTTGTTTACACTAACAAGAGGAACAGATACAATGGCTGCAATAAAGGGACATTTCACCCAAATGTAGCAGGGATTGTGTGTTTTAAATGGCAACTGATGGACATGTGCAACCAGCAACTGATGGACATGTGCAACCAACAGCTGATGGACATATGCAACCAACAACTGATGGACAAATAAAACCAGCAACTGATGGACATGTGCAACCAACAACTGATGGACATGAACAACTAGAAACTGATGGACATGTGCAACCAACAACTGATGGACAAATAAAACCAGTAACTGATGGACAAATAAAACCAGTAACTGATGGACATGTGCAACCAACAACTGATGGACATGTGCAACCAGCAACTGATAGACATGTGCAACCAACAACTGATGGACATGTGCAACCAACAACTGATGGACATGTGCAACCAACAACTGATGGACATGTGCAACCAACAACTGATGGACATGTGCAACCAGCAACTGATAGACATGTGCAACCAACAACTGATGGACATGTGCAACCAACAACTGATGGACAAATAAAACCAGTAACTGATGGACATGTGCAACCAACAACTGATGGACATGTGCAACCAACAACTGATGGACATGTGCAACCAACAACTGATGGACATGTGCAACCAACAACTGATGGACAAATAAAACCAGTAACTGATGGACATGTGCAACCAACAACTGATGGACATGTGCAACCAACAACTGATGGACATGTGCAACCAACAACTGATGGACATGTGCAACCAGCAACTGATAGACATGTGCAACCAACAACTGATGGACATGTGCAACCAACAACTGATGGACATGTGCAACCAACAACTGATGGACATGTGCAACCAACAACTGATGGACATGTGCAACCAGCAACTGATAGACATGTGCAACCAACAACTGATGGACAAATAAAGAAAAGTGAACAGCTGTCAGCTCACCGTAACGTCTCCTTGATGACGGCTTTCAGGTAGGGCATCATGCTCAGGTTGTCTGTGGTCGGCTGCCGTCTGTCCGGACACACAGAGTTCACCTCGCTGTACAGTCGATCCTGAGCCGAGCGGTCCTTCGCTAAATGGTACAACGCCCAAGACAGGGTGTTGGAGGTCTGACATCAGGCAGAAGAAGAAGGAGAAAGAAGAAGAACTTTATTGTCTATCAGTAAAAATCTGATCCACTGACCTCAGATGAATCCATCCGGTTTGTGTTTCTCCATGCTGATGACTCAGATTGTGATCATTAATCCGACCGTGACAACCTCAGCCTCAGGTATCGTCACGGCTGAGATTACCATGATTTCGCAAAACTCCCGCTCGCGGCTAACCAATATCAACAAGCCTCAACTTGAACTGGGAATGCAGCCAGACGAGCTCTGCGAGTGTTCGTCACGTTACAACAACAAACCAGCTGTCACGTCCCTGTGCTTGTGTCTGCCTCTGTTTCTGTTGTTTCAGGTCATAGTTGCTTCAGGCACTGCTGGCAGTGTAGTTTTTTTTGCTGTTACATTTCTCAACAGCTTTACTCACACAACAGTCGTGTGTGAGAGATTCTTGAAAGCTGTCTGAGCATGTTTCTAACTAACACAACAAAATCTGTCTCTCAGACACAGTGAGCCCCTCAGAAATCCACATTGTAACGTTTTCTAACTAATTCTGCGAGGAATATGATTTATGCCAAATGTCAGCAGTGGAGTTTATGTGATCCCACATTAGCAACAACAAATTTAGCTTTTACTTCTTAGTTGTAAGTCTCAGAAAGTAAGAATTGTATATATGATGCCAATTTAAGTTCCAATTAGCCCAGAGCGTTATATTTGGCGAGTTCGGACACCTGTGCTGTGTCAGCATTTGCAACTGTGTTCACTGTGTGCAGGTATGAACCGGTACCACCATCCTCCTCCTCACCGTGTCGACTCCCCCCAGCAGCAGCTCGGTGACGCTGATGTAGACCTCGGCTCTGGACAGCTTGTCAGAGGACAGCAGGTAGGTCAGGTACATGCCTTCTGCCGGCTCGCCGCTGCACACCTGAGCTTCAATTTCAGCCACTCTCCTGTCGATGAGGGTCCTGGCTGCCGTACGGAAACACAAAAATAAGGTTATCTATCCCGTGAGCGAATCCAAAACTGGAATTTCTGTTTTCTTGTTGTTGTTTCGTACCCACATCGTAGAGGTCGTCCCAGGCCTGAACGAAGCGATTCCAGAAGGGGAGGACGCCGCGGCTCCAGCGAGGGAAGAGGACCACAGTCTCGGACAGCGTCAGCATGTTATTGACCGCGTTGATGAACCGCAGCGTGTCTTTGGGAATCTCCTCTTGCAGGCAGCCCAACCTGGTCTCAAACAAGATGGAGGATATACCTGCAGGAGGGGGAATAGTTAAAATGGATCAAAACCCCCCCGAAGTTCAACCTCTGGTTTTACTGAAGCAACACGCACCTTCAAAGCCGAACTTGTAGAGCTCAGCGGCCATATCTGAAACGGTGGCCTGGTCCTGACTGCGACTCCGGAGGAGCTCGATGCGTCGCAGCAGATCTCCGACCACCTGGTGGATGATGGAGGCGTAGGACGACACTTCCCGCAACTTCAGCATCTTGGGGTTCAGGGCGCTGCGGATGTTGTACCACGCCGGTCCTGTGCTAGAAAGTAAAAGAGCCTCAGTGGGTCTTCAGATTACAAACTCATGAGGCACCGTGAGGGAGCGCTGAGGGACTCCACCAATACATTTTAATGGTTTTATGGGCATTTTCTCATGAACACACGCTGCAGCGACTTCGACCTCATTTCTATGAAAAGATGTTTGAATTAAAGAAGATCCATGACAAATCTAAACTTTGTGTTTGTAAAATAAAAAGTGTTTTCTCACTGCACATGCAGACCGTAGGCCTGTCCTCTCAGGTCCAGGTACTCCTTCCAGTGAGGCAGCTCGGCTCGGACCGGGTACCGTCCCTCCTGTTGGATCACCTGAGCGATCAGCTCCGGAGTCGCCACATTGACGATGTCGTACGGGCCGAACCTGGAGCGCCAGATGGGCCCATAAAGACTCCTCTGTACACCCTAGAGAATAACGTCAGTTGTTCTCATTTTAGGACCATTTTGAGGTACTTGTGAAGTATTTCAGTACTTCTACTTCATTACATTATTACAGCTTTAGTTACTTTTTTATTCAGATTAAAACGTTCAACCAAAACACCGAATCAGATCAAAATTACACAGATTAAACTTCCAATCAGTACAAAGTAGTCATGCTAACGAGCTAGCGCTAGCTGGTGCCCCCCTCTTCTTTCACCCCTGACCAATCAAATCATTTATAGAGTTTTATCTCATAATAAAAACTTTATATCTCATAATTTTGATTTTTCAATGTAAATATTTTTTCGTCAAGCTTAATTTTCAAGTTTTCTTTTCTTTATCTGGCAGAAATCATCTTCCACAGGATGTGACAGGAGCTTCACCAAGTCTACCTCCGTCTTTCTCTCTCACTTATTAGTTATTAGTTGTTTATTAGTTTAGAGACCCCCCACAAAGTTAAGATGGTAACTTGACCCCTGATATTATCTTCATATAATAAGTATAGATATTATAAAGCTACAGAAACAGAAATGAGTCCAGTCTCCTGCAGGAGCAACAAGCTGGACTGTGGGAGGCGTTCACAGCCACGAAGGGCTGTTTTTGCTCCTGTCAGCAGAAGTGGGTCAAACTCTCGTTGTAGTCTTCAACATTAGTGACACGTGAGGAACGAGGCTCTGGAGTCACTGTACCTGCAGCAGGTGGCTCTTGTCCGCATATCCTTCGGCAAACAGCCAGTACAGGGTGGTGGACAGACTGGGTCCCGGCAGCTCATCGATGCTCTTCAGCTTCCGCGCACCAGTCGTCGCCTGGACGTTCAGGCTCCTTCCGCCGCGTCGGAGCTCCGGGAGTGTCCGCAGACAGAGCGCAGCGAGCCGGGGAGCTCGGGCTGAGGCGGCCGGGGAGCCCATGGTGCCAGCCGGGTGTGTGTCTGTGTGTGTGTCTGTGTGTGTCAGAGAGTTTATAGTAAGGTGTGTTTACTGGCCTCTGCTGGGGAAACACCACGTCACTGGAGTGAAGGTTTTATTTTGAAAGTCTTCACAGGAAGCGCTTCTTCGCTGTTGTGTCTGACTTTACGCGCTGTCGTGTTGAACTGCGGCTGATTGGTGCCCCCAGCGGCCGCAGCGCGTCACTACACCGGGCTCATTTTTAGATAAAATCAAAAAATACAAGAAATATAGAAATAAATATAAAAGTATGAGTCAAGTTTGCTTATAAAGCACGATTTTCTATTTCATTTATGTATTTTATGATTATTTTTACGTTTGTTTAATATGACTGTTTGTACTATTAATATTAAACACACATGGATAAAAATATATATGTTTTAGTTATTAACATTAAAAATGCTCTTAATGTCTTATTTTATAGAGCGGTGCTATCGGAATAAACTTACCTAACATATATATTTATTTCCATATTTCTTACATTTTTATATTTTATTTATGTATTATTTATTTCATCAATGTGTTTGTTTAATTCGACTGTTTGTACTATTAACAGCAAACTGTGCTATTAAACAAATTAAAATACATAAATAAAATATAAAAATTAAAGAAATATAGAAATAAATATAAATGTTTTAGGTAAGTTTATTCAGACAGCACCGCTCTATAAAATAAGACATTAAGAACATTTTTAGCATAAAAATAAAAACAAAATCAAGGTTACAGATTTAAAAGTTTAGTATTTAATTTATTAGAAAGCCGCCATAAACCATTATATGAGTGATTACTAATATTAGTGCTGTAATATAAATAAACTTGCCTCATACATTTATATTTATTTCTAGATTTTTTACATTTTTATATTTTATTGATGTATTTTTTTAATCCATGTATGTGTTTAGTGACTGTTTATGCTATAAATAGTACAAAATCTAAAAATCAAAGTCAGAATTGTGAATAAAAAGTCAAAATTCTGATGTTTAAAAATGTGTAATCAGTCAAATACGTCTCTCTAGTGACATCTAGTGGTCACTGCAGGAACTACAACAACTGCAAGGACGTAAAACTATCTTTTTGCTCAAATCTCCATAAACTCAAACATCAGAATTACTTTTATTAAAACCGAGTTCTCCTGCACGAAACACAAACACCACCAACACCAGAACGTGAAATAAATATCTTTTATTGTTTTTAATCGTCATAGTCATAATTGTTGTAATTATGAACACAGAGCTGTCGCAATACTCCAGAATTTTTTTTGCCAAAAAACAGCAACCATTCGACGGCACCGCTGCGTCTCTCAGGACCCAACCATGCATAAAATCTCCCATTTAAAAAAAAGTAAAATAAAAAATATATATTAAAAAATTATGCGTACCACTGATATACAGATCTGATATAAACAGGCGTATTGGTCACAAACCAATTAGAATTATAAACATGGCTTCTTTTACATACACAGAGACCAAACATGTGGGATATAAGTGGACTTTTCTTTTTTTTTTTAAAAAAGGGTACATTTTCATTTTATACATTTGTACAGGATGTTTTTAATTTCATTTTTTATCATCTTTACTTTACTGTTGTCACCCCTACAGTCAGAATGCTCAAGGCATTTCGGGCGCAGTGTCCAAAGAGCACAAATTGCAGTAAATGCACGTTTACAAACTCACACACACACATAAAAATACACACACACACACATACACACACACGCACGCACACACACGTCCAGGAGTGGCAGCAGTGGCTTTAAAGAGAGAACTACAGGTGTGTCTTGGCGTTTGCAGGTGACAAATACTGGTACCGAAGAGTTAATCCACGGCGGTGAACGAGGCCATCTGACGGTAAAAAAACAAAAGACATTACATTCATGTATTGAGTCCACACACACACACACACACACACACACACTCGCTCACAATCACACTCGTGTAAAAATAAAAAATAGTCTTTAAAATGTGCAAAGAAAAGGTCGCTGAGCCGAGCTGCAGGAGCGACAGCCGACGAGAGGTCGAGGAGGAGCATCAGTGAATCATCCATAGTGCATCATGGGAGTGCGTATCAGGTTTACCAGTGCAGGCGGCGCCGACGACTCCATCTCCATCTGTACCGGACAGTTACCGTCAGCCGCCTCGAACTCAATACTCATCTTTCATGACACGAAGCAGAATTTGTCTTTTGTGTGGTTGGACATGTACCGTTTGGAAAAGAAATGCATAAACCGAGCAAAGAAGTTAAACAGACGGAGAGAAGACGTTTCTACAACCAGCGGCCACGAACACGACTGCAGCCGGAAAGTCAGAGTCACAAGAAGTTTTAAACTAAGTGCCATCAGAGAAAATCATCTACTGTGATGAAGGATTGTTGGAGCGAAGCTGTCAGAGTGACCTTCAGGAATCAAGTGGGGAAAGTACAGAAGAGGATCAGGACCACTGAGTCCTGCAAGAAAAGTAGAAATTATCAGAAAAAAGCCAAAATTCTGAGAAATGAGTCAAAAATCTGCGTAAACAAACTTTAACAAAATGTTTTAGTCGCCCTGATCCTCTTTAGTGACATCTAGTGGCCGCTGCAGGAACTACAACAACTGCGAGTGTGTAAAATACATTTTTAATCATTTCCTGGAAGGTTTCTGTTTCATTTGCTACCAATTACGATAATAAGTGCTCCATTTTAATGCGAGTACAAAAGAATTCATTATTCTTATCGGAATCGCCACTTTTATTTTAAATTGAACGTTGAACTCTCCAGAAAACTTTTAGATGTTTTGGGATATTATTCAGAATTATAGAAAGAAAGTGTTGCTGAAATTCTCAAATTATTATTATTATAATTTCTTGTTTGTGTGCACGTAATAACTTTATTACTAAGTACCAACAACGTCCCGAACCCGACCTCCAAAAGCTGCATCATGCATCGTACCGTATATTTATACCTCTCTATTATTTCATAAAGCTCGTAATAACGTCTCCATCGATCAGGTGAGGCGATAATAACTTCAGCTTCAGTGTGCGACGAGTTCAAGAGGTTCTGGAGGAACTAAACAAAGTGTGCGGTGACACTGAAGCAGGATGGAGAAGCTCAGAGGAAGCTAAAGTTGTTTAGAAACATCCTGCAGCCACTTTCAGTATTCGAAGTGAAACAACAACTCTTTACTTCTGTGTTTGATTTGAGTTTCTGCTGCTGGGAACGACTCAGATTAAAAACAGTTTACAGCCTCGAATGAAAACGATCGAGTCAAACTCGAGCAGGACGAGATCACGAGCAGCCGCTGGTTGTAGAAGCGTGATCCTGCGGTCCGGTTCGTTGGTGCATAGTTATGGATCCAGTGCTGTGAACGACCTCTACGTATGTACGACGTTACGGGAGCTCGGCCCAGGACGAAACGCAGGACGACACATGCAGAACGGAGCGTTTGTGGTTTGGCTAAAGTGACGAGTTAACGATGACGCATTCGATTTGGCAAAAGAACGAAGCTGTGAGATTCTGTAAACGTCTGATCTGTAGGAGAGCTGAGCAGAGACGACTCTTATCTGTTAACGTACCTCAGCGAGCAGCGAGCGAGACGGCTGGAAATGTTCTTTTAGTTTGAAATATAACCGACAGCAGCGTCATACAGCCAGAAGTCCGGCCAATCAGCTGTGAGCAGGTCGACGCTCTTCAGTGCACCTCTCCTGCTTCAAGTCATCACGAGGTGAGTCACGGCAGAGAGGTTCTGTACCGGACTGGTTTCTGTTTGTACCATCGTCACGGAAAAAGTACCAAAGACGACAGAATAAAGGTCCGATTCTTGTTTTGTTTGCAGTCATTTGGTTCATCTCAGGTCTGCGACTCGTTCTCACCTTCAGTTATTATATTGTAAATTAACTGTCTGGTGATAAATGTCGTAGTTTACGTATTTAATTTAAGTTTTGCTCCATTAAAATATCCACAAAGATGTTAAATTTACCATCGTCAGAGGAAATGTTCAGAAGTGTCACGAATTTGATTTTAAATCCAAAATTAATCAAAATCGGTGAAATACTGACGATCGAATTCAAATGCAGTGTCAACTATGTTTCAGAGATCCTTTACTGATGAGAAGAGGGTTCACTCGTAGAGGAAAAACTGAACTGAATTTAACTGAAAACACTGCCAAAGATCCTTGACTGATTTACTTGAGAAGAGGGTTCACTCGGGACAGATTTGAGAAGCTGAACTTTGTAACAAACTGAATTTCTATCTTTTGCAGTTTTATCTTTAGCTGTTGTAAAATCTTTTTAAAGAAGATTTTGTCAGGACGTAAAAGTTAAACAATAACGTAGCTGTGGTGTTTGAGAAATGTTTACATGGAAGTGTGGTGTTGGAGAATCGTGACACTCCTGATATTCACAACTGAAAAGCTGCAACTTTTAAATTTTGGTTGCAGATTAATTTTCTGTCAATCGACGAATTGATTCATCTAATAATTAATTTGGCTCAAGTAGATTTAGTTCTGGACTGGACTGGACTTAAGTTCGTTACACACTTGAGTGAACATCCAGCGACTGAAGTGACAACTTGAGAGAAATGAGCCGCTGAATCGACCGCAGTACCTTTAACGTACCGGACAGGAAACTGACTCTGACCATCTGATCTGTGACCACTTTGAGAAGCAGAAGAGAAAAAGGTGCATCTGAAGAGAAGCAGGTACCATCCCCTGTCTGAGAGCGAGCACGGTGAGTTTTTCCAACAGAAAGTCTTGAGGGGATATTTGGCGGGTAGAGCTGAGGTGAGATCAGCTGTTACAGAAAAGGCAAAAATGGACAGAACGGCTGAACTGAGATCAGCTGGATTTGGGTTAACGGTGCGAAGGCAGTTTGTCCGGGAGGCAAAACAACATCGAGAAAGCTTGCGGTTAAAACTGCGTTTAAAAAACAGAAAAGGCACACGGCGAAGAACGAAGATGGGAGAGGAAGAGGAGAAAGCAGAGAGACAAGACAGGAGTGGATTCTCGGGGAGTGTTCTCTGCATCTGGGGTTTAGTTTCGTCTGTAGCAGCGGGCCCAGGCCATCGCCGTCGCTCTGGGTTTTGGCAGGAGACTACATTCTGGGGTCGGGTCAGCGAGAGGACGTCACCTCCTGTAGGTCCACAACACCGACACTGTCCCACTCCAAACCGTTTGAAGGGAGAAACCGTACAAACATAAAAAAGGAGACGTTGTTTTAAAGTTTTTCATCGTTTCAGGAGGAAGTGCTCAACCGCTCCTCGTCTGGGAAATTAAGGTGCAACTTGCGGAGAAAATTAAAATAAAATTGTCCTTTTATGGCAGTCTCATACAAACAGAGACACCGCCGCCGCCGACACACCCCACCTACTTCCAGCCACTCTCTCCTGGGGTGGGGGGCGGGGTTAAAGGTTCAGGGGCGGGGTTAATGTACAAAGATGTGCCTCAGTAGCTCATCAGCAGACGGACGCTGCTTGGTCTCTACAAAGATCCGTTTGAGGAACTCCCGGCAGTGGTCCGACACGTGGGCGGGCAGCGAGGGGTTGGTGGGCTGCGTGGCGATCTTAAAGATGGCCGCCATGGCCTCAAACTCCGCCCATGGGGGTCGCTGAGTCAGCATCTCCACGACGGTGCAGCCGACACTCCTGAGGACGAGATCACATGTGGAGGAAAGAAAGCAAAGGAGAAAAACGCATTAACCTCCGGAGGAAACTCTGACAGCGTCTAAGATGTCTCAGAGATCCTTTATTGATTTGTTTGTGAAGAGGGTTTACTCTGATCAGATCTGAGAAACAAACTGAAGGCTGGTATTTGTTATTATCAGAGCTCCGGGCCAGGGTTTGTGTTGGTCTCACCAGATGTCGGCCTTCCTGCCGTAGCCCTCTCCACTGATCACCTCCGGGCTCATCCAGTAGGGGGTGCCGGTCACAGACATGATGCCTGTTCCTGACAGACAGATGGTCTGCAGCCGCCGGCTCGCCCCGAAGTCGCCCAGCTTCACGTTGCCCACCGAGTCACGGAGGATGTTGGCCCCTGAACAAAGCAGAGAAAAGTTACGTGTTTTCTGTTCCTTAACTTCACAACAACAGAGCCCAGCAGCTAAAAACACAACAATCACTCCTCTGCGTCACCTTTGATGTCTCTGTGGACGATCATGTTGCTGTGCAGGTAGGAGACCCCCTCCAGGATCTGCCGGGTGTAGCGGCGCGTCACGTTTTCCGTCAGCGCTCCGTACGACTTCAGCTGGTCCTTAATGGAGCCCTGAGAGCCACGGACATGAAACGTGAAGCAAATCTTTCTTTTCTTGTCGCACATTTGATTGAAAACTAATTTTTTGCAGCTACGTCCTCATCTGATGTTTGTTTTTACTCATTTAAAAGAAAACTCTGTCCGTCTGTGAGTGAAATGTGGCTCCTCGACACCTCTTTGCTATACAAATTATAAGCGTGTCCATTATTTTTGACTTCACGGTAAGAATTAACTGAGCACTCACGCCGGGCATGTACTCCATGAAGATGGAGAGCGTTCGCTCCATGGTGTCTCGCAGGCAGCCGTAGTACTGGACGATCCGCTCGTGGCACAAGTTCTTCAGGAGCTGGATTTCACACTCCAACGCGCTCACCTCCTGAACGACAGAAGAACAACACAACGTGTCATCTTTACCCACCGATAACAAACAACACTGCAGACGAGGAGGGGAAAGACTCAGATATGAGCGTTGTCACATCACATCACATCGTATTCCTCCTGAAACCACAGAGCCGACTCTCACCTTGCTGGTCTCCGGACTCTCCGGGTCAAACTGGACCTGTTTGACGGCCAGTTCCCGTCCAGTATCGGCATCATAGCAGAGAAAAACCCGTCCGAAGGCGCCCTGCCCGAGGAGCTTCCCGAGCCGCCAGTTGGTTGGAGCGCGTGGAGCTGGAGACGTGAAACAAACATCCATCAGATCACTGAGACAGTTTTGATTCTTTGTGCAGATAAAACCATCGTCCCACTCACAGCGGCTGGGCGGACTGATGTCCATCACGGACAGGGTTGGAGCAGCGGTCGGGTTGGGGTTGGGTTCGATGTCGCTGCCCCTCCGCGGCCTCCTGGCGGGCCCCGGGGCCTCCTCCAGGTCCGGGGTGAAGACGCTGCTGCCGCTGCTGGTGCTGGGCGACTGCTCGGTCGGGCTGAAGCTGACCGGCGAGCGGAAGCCGTGAACCTGCGTTCGCCGAGCCCGAGGGAAGGTTTTCCTCCCTGCGGAGCAGACGAAGTGAGCTCAGTCTGAATCACAGTTACATCGTTCAGGTGACGTTAAGGAAACATTACGCACCATCGCTGTAGTCCTGAAGGCCGAAGGGAATGCCGTATCGACGAGGGTACGTTCCACCTTTACCCGACTTCTCAAAGACTGGGATGTCGTACTCTAGAGAGGAAGACGAGGCCGAGGAAGGACCCAGCACAATAAGATTTATAAGGAAAGGCACAAAGTAGAGACGCTGCAGGAGGAATTTTAAATATTTCTTTATGTTTTCAAACATTCACCTGGAAAGTCCTGGTGGTTGTCGGGGTAGCTCTGTGCTCGAGGCATCCTGGACTTCGGGTAGTCGCTTCAAAAACAGACACAAAAATAAAGAGTAAGAAACAATACTGTGTATTTTTTTCACAGTTTTGTTTCAGTGCTGCATAACTTTCCTCATGTGTCTGTTCTCTTTGTTCTCACAGTGAAGCACATCGTCAAAGACAAACCACAACGATTAAATCACAAAGATCTGAGTAGTTTTACTTTTGTTTATGTGCTTTTAGGAACGTTATTATGTATGAAATTATAAATAATCTGATCAAAGTATCCCCAGATCTTTGAAAAGCTGATCTTCACTTTAAAAAAAGGGGGAAAAGTAAAGAAACAGTCGTATTCTGGCAGCAGGGGGCACAAAAAATACTATTAATTAACAGAAAATAACCAACAGTAATTTTCTGGTCTTAAAATACAGTTTTTAGTTTTAGTTTTACATCCTATACATCTTGTAAAATTGATTTTTAGATCTCAGTCTCATCAATTACTGAGCTTTTGCAAAAGTGTCCGTATTTAACAAGTTGGACCTTTAATGTTGAATCACAATAAAATAACCTTTAAATATGGTTGAAGATTGTTTAAATGTAAAAAAAATCTTGCTTATTTAATGTAATTAAATTATATTAAACACTCAAAACATTTGAGTCACATTTTCAAGAATGTCAAAATACTGATTTATGTTTGCGAAATACAAAAAATACATTTATTCAAACTAGTAAACATATTTTCTTTATGTTTTTTCATGTTATTTAACATCAGAAATATAAATTCAGTCATTTAAAAAAATATATTTTATGGATATTTTTCTGTTTTCCAAAATACAGAGAATAATTCTGTAAAATAACTTTATTATTTATTCATAGTAGCTGATGTTCCCTCATGTATCTGCTGTGTGAACGAGGCACTGAGGTGCTGACCTGTCCAGCGGGCTGTCTAAAGAGGGACAACTTCCAGACGCTGAGTTTTCCGGACTGCTCATGGACAGCGGGTCCAACATCTGGAGACAAAGACACAAACTCAGAAAAAGACTCTCTCGTTCAGGAGCTGCGACATTTAGTCGATCAATGAGTGAGACGACTGAAAGACGATTAGTGTAGTTCATCCTTCCAGTCATTCAACACAAATCAAACACTGCCTGAGTTGTGTGAGGTACCTGGTCCATGCTCTCAGGTATGAACTCCCCCTCGCTGTTGATGCTGGTGAAGGAGCCGTTCCTCGCCACCTGCTGGAGCGCGTCGGGAATATAACCTGGAGGAGGGGAGCTGCGGTCCGTCGAATGGGAGCCTGACGTTGAAGAAGACGTATTTTCAGGATTAAAGTCCGATGGATCAACATTTAGATCAAGTTTGCTTCACGTCTGTACGTCTCCGTCTCGTGAGTCGATACTCACCTATCAAAGCCAGCATACTCTTCTTGTCAGCGACCTTGAACCCCGTGTTGTCCAGCTCTTCGTGGGACGGCAAGAGGTCCATGTTGGAGGAAGAGTTCTGGAGAAACAGAGAAATAAATATATTGTCAATACTCAAAAAAACTCTGGGAGATGCCAGGTATGAAACTGTGGATTAAAATCAGTGTGGAGGGTTTTTCTCTGCTGACCTGAGAAGACATCTGGAGCACCAGGAGGATCTTCAGGCTCTTCATGTGAACGCTGCGATCCAGCAGCTCCACGGCCTTGTCCAGGTCGTCCTGAGTGGTCAGAGGAATCACCAACTGCAACAACAAACAACAACAACAACAACCTTCCTGTAAATACACATTTCTTTCACATTTCATACAATATCTGGAAGTCTTTTAGCTTCGGACCTCGTTGTTGGTGTAGTGAAGGTCCATCGTCTGACCAAAAGCCACCTTAGCTTTTGACTTCAGGTCGTCCAGCTTGACAGGACGAGGGAACTGCAGGATCCTACAGAGAAGAAGAAGAGGTCAGAGGTCAGAGGTCAGCTGCAGGTCCACACTGACAACACTAAAGTGGTGAACCGGTCTCACCTCTTCTCCCCTTTGAACTCGAACTTCACTCTGACATCGTTCTGTTGGAAGACGAAGAAGACTCGTTGACTCAATGAATAAATGAACGTGTCGTTAAAAACAACAATACACTTTTCATCCATTAGTTGATCGACACCAGAGAGACGATGGATGACAGCGTGGTTACCTGGTTCTTGGGCGAGGAGGCTTTGGGTTTGCCCAGGTCCGACAGGAACATGGCAGGACGGCTGGAGCGGTGCAGTTCGGCCAAGTCCTGCATGATCGAGTTCAGCGCCTCCTGCTCATCTGAGGGACGACGAGAGTTCAGTTTAACAGACTTTAGTGGTTAGAAATCAATCTCACTGTGAGTTCACTTTGTATTTCTACATAAACATCTTTAATTTCTTATCTTCTCGCACAGTTTTAACATTTTCCTGTGTTTCCAACATGTAATCTGTCCTCTACATGGACGAGCACAACACAGCGGATCATTGTACAGAGTAAACATGCCTCAGGTCGTAGCTGTGACTGTAACAGTAACACTATCTGTAAAAACACACACACATACCCATCATCATGGCACGGCGATTGACCCAGGAGGCCAGGAAAGAGGATTCTCCCATCAAAGGGATTCCTTCTCCTGCAGCAGCAGAAAGACAACATGAATCCTGACGTGCAGCTGATCGAGACACAAGTTCAAGCCTGAAGCTGCCGACTGATCAGCAGATCTGTGAGCAGCCGACACTTTCTCTCTGCAGCTGACAACACAATGGATCTGTGACTATTTGATTTGGATGATTCGGACTTTTACCACAACAGTTACACTTTCCCTTTGACGTCACAGATCAGTGAGCAGCAAGACGACTAGCAATGATTTCTCAGGTAGTTCATTTGCTCCAGTGGCCAAAAACAAACATGTAGCAGCTTCTCAGTCGATTCTCCAGAACATTTCTTGTACCATGATACAAGCAGTTGCCAGTTTATTAGATCCATGAAGCTAAAAATAAGTCTGATAAGCAGCCGTGTAATAAATCCTATCTTCATGAGGGATACGATGTTCAGCGTATTGTTCTGTGCTCGTTCTGGAGGCTGAATCGTGATTTGTGAAGCGTTACACTGACGAGTTTCTCGTGTGATAAATAACAGTTAAATAAACGAGGTTAGACTCAAACTAGTAACTAAATGTATCAAATAAATGCAGCAGAAAAACTAAATACTCAAGTAAAAGTACCTCAAGTTTGTATTTGAGAACAGAACTTGAGTAAAAAACTACAATATATATATTTTAAATAACATTATTGATGTAGAAAAACTGCTACAATCAGAACCAGCTGTCATAATGTAGAGATACTGACAGACGGCTCTGTGTCCGTCTGGGACGTGTGGACAGTCAAGATTCGGGTCGAAAACCGATATTTTGAGCTCGTTACTGCTCAAAATCTTTGTATCTGTTGATGTGACGTCGTCTTCTAATCGTCCTGTATCGCTTTTATTCTTTTATTTATTTAGGTTTCTTTTGCCTGTTTCATCACTTCTATTCCTTTAACTTGTAACGACTCACACTGACTTTTTGTGTCGTAACATTTTCTGTCCTGTCTTCTTGTTTTAACCTCGACGAGACGAGACATCGTTGTGTTCAGCTCGACAGTTTATTCTGTAATATCGTCCTCCTGAGTTTCCTGCTTTTGCTTGATTGTCAGAGCACTTTGTAACACTTGTAATTGTGCTATATAAATAAGGTTTATTATTATTATTATTATTATTATTATTGTGTGAGAGAAGGCTGCGTCAGAGCCAAAGTAGCACATTTTGTAATTAGTTTACTGTTCAATACAAATTGAAGTATTTTACTTGAGAAATTAATTTTTCTACTGCTTCATACTTCTTCTCCACATTTATTTGATACATTTAGTAACTTTACAGATTCATGTTTTTCAGCGTTTTACAGGCTGTTCACTGTGACGTGTTACCAATCAGACGTTGTTGTAGGCAGAGTGAGCGGAGCACATTTTAAATACCTTTATTTTATCAGCAATGTAACAGAAAAATCACCGATACTGATATTTATACATATTATTCTCAATAATATTATTCAAGTACAGTGTCGGGGTAATGGGGGTTGTAGTAATATATTTCTTTTAGCAGTAACAGAGTAATACAAGGCGCTACTACAGTTATGTCACGTAACGCATCACAATCTGCGTTACCGACATAAGTGAAGCATTTATTGTTGTTTTTTAAGAATCCATCCGCACCAACATGAACATATTGATAAAGGCTCTGTGCGTTTAATACAGCCGAGCCTATAAGCTGTGTTCAGTCTGAGCCTGACGATGAAGTCTGATCCTCTGAGCGCACTTCAATTTACATTCATGAATCGCATCACGTGTTCCTGGTTCGGTGGACTAAAATAAAAAGGCAGAGAAGAAGAGATGTTTGTCTCGTCGTGTCATTATAGGAGGTGTAGGTCTGTCGTGTTTCATATGACTGAGCCGACAATAAAAATATGTATTCATATCTCGTAATATATCAGACTGTCTGCTCATCCCTGAGTCCAGGACCATTCATTTATTCAAACAGATCTCAGCTATTTAACTGTCCTACAGAGGTTATTGGGGCATTTTATTGAAAGTAACTAAAAAGTAGTGTAATAAGTGATATATTACTCTTCGCAGACAGTAATACTGGAACATAATATATTACTTTAAAATGAAAAGTAGCTGGTGATATGTAACATACTGCATTTAGAAAGTAACTTGCCCAACTAGTAACAGAGGCTGCAAGTATAAATCAATAACAATAATAATAATGATCAATAGTTGCAGCCATTCTCCAATAAAAGTTATTGATGATCACAGTGTTATGACAGAGCTCTGAATCAGCCTGTCTGGACAGTCAAGATGGCCCCTGCTGATCAGATATTGCCGATCAGAGTCTGATCACCACTGATTGATCATTGTCTGCAAGTGACGTCAAATTTAACAATTCCGTCACGTTGATCAGAGTGAACGTTAGCTTAGCATTTTACCTCTTTCCCTCACGAATGACGTCCTTTACAGCGGCGGAGCGACCCGGTGTCAGTGCTCACAGCCAAGTTGACACCAACAACACCGGCTGACTGCTGTTGTGGCCTCCCGTGTGATTAGCTCTCAGTTAACTTGCTAGCGTTAGCCGAGCAGCTCCGCTAGCTAAGGTGCACTAACAACTGTTGCTAGCCGATTTGGCGTCACGAGCTGCGACAGGATGTGCTTAAAAATGACATGGCATCCCGAGATTTAACAAAAACACACAGTGAGCTACACACAAATGCCCGATAAGAGGAGCTAAGTGGCTAATGCTAGCTGGTAGTTCCGTGTTAAGCTAGCTGTCAGGCCAGGGAAGTTGTCAAGCTAGGCTAATGCTAAAGTTAACTAGCCGCGCTGCTGTTCAAAGCTGTTCCCCACAGCACGGCCGAGGAAGACGAGCCTCAGACGGACAAACGAGAGGTCTGAAGCGGCTTCGTTCTCCTACCTGGTGGTTGGTTGGCTGCGTGTTCACTTCCTCATCCACAGGGCCGGTGACAGGAGCCCCGGGCCCCGCGGAGAGCCGCCGGAGGAAGCAGAAGTTTGGCAGTCCGCTCCCAACTTCACTCGAGTCCTGCTGGGCCACGACGACGAGGCCCCGACGGCTGTCGCGGTGTAGCCCGCCGCAACCTCCCGGGCAGGAAAACGACAAGATGGCGGCGTGTGCGAGAAGTAGCTCCGTGTGCGAGCGGCGATAAAAACGGCAAAGTTAGTCGGCAGCCTGCATTTTGTTGCACTTTCCAGCCCGGTTGTCGGTGGCTTCGCTCGCTGCTGGCCCCCCCCCAAGTGCGTCAAGTTGACGGGCCGCGAGCGAACAGCTACCGGAAGTGAAGCCATCTCGCTGACAAAATAAAACCACAACACGTCGCGCCCCGTGAATTGTATTTTACGTTGACAGCCGTCGACCGGATGTGTTGTTTTTCATGTCGGCGCGCTTGACGGGTCTTCACCTCAAACCTCGTTGGAAGAGTCCAACAAAAACACAACCTGTGACGTCACAGAGACCTCTCGGCTTCCTCAATCACGAGAGAAACTGTCAAATAAATAATAAACACAGCTGAGCTCAGTCTGCATTTCTATCAATCACTCAAACTCTATTCAAACAATTCAAAATGCAAAACATGGTATATTAAGAAAACAATAACATAAAGAGATCAACAATAAAAGATAAAAACAAGCGACAAAATCAAAGATTAGGAAAACAATTGCATGTCAAAGTTGATTTTAGTATAATAATAATAATAAGCTCCTCTCAGATGACGGCTTATTTAAGTTTACCACAAAAACATATCAAACCAATCATCAAAAATTAAGTGCATGTTTCCTAAATCAAACCTTTTTTGCTGTAAATGTTTATTAACCAGTTAAATGCATCATGACATCCCTAACAAACAGCTTTAAATAGCTGAAAATTACATGTTGTGATGATTAAATGTACATCTTATATTATCTCATCTTATAACCTGATATTTTGCCTGAACATTTTGCAACAGAAATAAAAATACTCGTTAAGTTTTAGAAAAAGAATAACTGACATCATCATCATCGGTAAAACTGAGGAATACAAATATTCAGTGGATATATTGTATGTTATACAGAATATTAACAGCCCAATAAGCCCAATCATAGCTTTACTGTATATGCAGGAGTTTAAACACACAAACTAAATTTAAAAAATAGGATTTATGTTTATTTATATTATTATTATTATTATCATTAAATAAATTAATATACAAAATCGAAACCATGTCTGAGCTGATTTAACACGTTTTTCCACTGTTTTGATTTGTGAACAAAATAAACTTCACGTCCAAAAAAAAAAGAAGAAAAAAAAAAAAAAACCCTCCGGAAAGAATCTTATTTTGAAAGAACATATTCCCTACGTCATCTCCGGCTGCCGTAGACTTCTCATAACATCAAGCTAGAGCTGCGAGTGGAAGCTAAAGCTAACGTGACATCTATTGTCAGGATATCTGCTCGGAGGGAAACATGTCAGACACGGTGAGTTGTGAGCTGTACACACTCGTCAGTGCGTGTCCTCCGTGTTCAGCCACAAAAACACACTGCGTTGTGTTTTTGTGGCTGCTCTCTCTCGTATCTGATGATGTAGCATGCTAGCTGCTAGCTGCTGTAGCTTCAGGCCCAGGACTCACTGCTCATTTAGCTGCTTAGCTTCGCTTTGAGCCCGTTTTGTTTAAAGTTTTCGCCATAAAACCGTCAAGCGAGAGCGTCAGTGTGAAACCGAAACAAGCCGCTGTTTGACTTTCGGTCCCGGCAGGTTCGGCGGAATGAAGCCATCGGGCCTGTTTGACGTGTGTGTGTGTGTGTGTGTGTGTGTGTGTGTCTTTAAATGTTGTCTGCTGCTGAAGTTTTTTTTTTGTGTATTTGTTGTTTTTTTTAGGAGACAAAACCATCCAGCCAAGACGGAGGAGACAAGAAGGACGGAGAGTACATCAAGTTAAAAGTGATTGGACAGGTGTGTATGGGGAGCAGGTGGTGGGGACATGGATCAGAACCGAAGGACTGAGACAACGACAACAACAACAACAACAACAACAACAACAACAAACTGCATCGACCTCTTAACCCAGGGCACATGTGGACGTGTATGGTGGCCCTGAAGTGCAAAACACAAATACACAAACACAACCGCTTTCTAGTTTTGCTTGTGTTTTTGTGGTTGTCTGTTTCATTTTGTTGTGCTTTTCTCGCAGGTGTGTTTTGCACATGAGGGCCACCGTACTTCTGCGCTTGTATATTTGTTGCTTACTTGTCCTATAAAAATGAATTTAATGTTCCCAGAACAAAAATCAGAGATGTGAATTATTTGCATACAACAGTGGCATTTATCTGATTCAAATGAACCTTGAGAAATTAACTGGGAGGTTGAAATAGAAAATGTTTTGTCTTGCACTTGATATTTATTGGCTGCCTATAACTGTAGGTGATTTGGTTTGAGTCACAAACTCACACAAATCTTCTCCTTGTTGGCATTTCTTCTTCTTCTCATCGCCGCTCTCTGTTTCCGCCCACAGGACAGCAGTGAAATCCACTTTAAGGTGAAAATGACGACACATCTGAAGAAGCTGAAGGAGTCGTACAGCCAGAGACAGGTATGAGGACAGGTGGAAAACACCTCGGGCCGCTCCCGGTGACTGAAGAACAGACGTCTGATTCTCAGCCATAAACAAGCATCGAAGACAGACCTAATTTTTTTAATGCATGATGTCTGCGTCTGGGCATTTACAGGCTGTTTCTTTGGTAACTGTTCAGCTGCAGCAGCTCCAGAGGTGATTATTTCTGAGTGGCGTGTGTCGCTGTGCTTCTTGCTTCTTGCAGGGCGTCCCAGCGAGCACGCTAAGGTTTCTGTTTGAAGGACAAAGAATCGCAGACAACCAAACTCCAAAAGAGGTAAAACTCCTCCTCTGTCTTCACCTCAATTACTCTGTTATGTTATTAGACTGCTGAGATATTTACACTGCTGCAGTGTAAATATCTTAAATATAAACATAATAAATGCTGTTTATAAAGTAGGTGTCTCACAAAGTGCACCGACATTTAAAATGATAAAAATAACATCCGCGTCGTTGCTGCTTGGTGCTGTTACTACATGTCTCACTTTTAATGTGAGGATGAAAACCACATCATCATCATCATCATCATCACCGACTTGTTGCTGTCGTTTACAATCCTCCCGGGATGCAAATTTAAAAACATGCACCACAGACCTTTAGACCGAGTCACCGCGCTGCGCAGAGAAAACAACATCTGTTGTTTGTTTCTGGTGTCATCGGTGTGAGTTATTGAAGCTGTCATTGTCTGTAGTCTGTGGTCCGACGGGTGAATAAGCCTCCAACGTAACGAAGGTTCTGTTATTAATAAGATGTGTCTGCATCAGACATTGATTTTACACTTTGAAATGACGTCATTAATAGTCAGTTAAATTGTGTGAAAGCTGATGTGTGATGCAGAGCTGGAAGTTATTATAAACAAACATTGTGATTTAGTCTTTGATGACAAATAGATTTCCTTTATTTCTTGATTTATTCAGCAGCAACAGACCGACAAATGATCGCTGCTTCATTTGACCATGAAACAATCACGCAGAACGACATAATAATGAATCTGGCCGATAAAATACATTTCTAGTTGGACGATGCTGTTACAGACGAAAGTTGTTACGTTTCTCCAAACTTTTGTAAAGCTTCTGTCTCACTTAAGAGACGGTTAATAGATAACTCTTAATAACTGTGAGTAAAGGTACAGGTGTCGTCGAAATGTGGATTCTGAATATTTGGGACGATGTGAGGACTCGTCTTCTGCAGCATCGATACACCCGAACCTCTTTTAAAGTCCGGTTCAAAAGAAAACGCTACACTCGTTTTGCTGTTCTCTGCTGTTCGTCAGGAAAAGTTTTTCCTCGTTGTCGTGTGAAATTATATTTATATTTCATTTAGATCTATAATTTTATGCCCTCAATGTTTCCAATATCAATATTTTTTGGGTGTCGTCTTGAATATTGTGACCAAAGTCAAGTGTTCGACACATCGGGGGGAAACTGTCAGCACATGTTTTCTCCTAGTTTGAGTGTAATAGATCTTGTAGTTGTAACCGTCTGACTGACCCGTGTCTGTTCTGTGTTCTGTGTCCTGTGTTCCTGTCAGCTGGGGATGGAGGACGAGGACGTCATCGAGGTTTATCAAGAACAGACCGGCGGACTTTGGAACGATTAAACCTCCCGCATTTCTAAATCTTTTTTTTTTTTTTTTTTTCTTTTTCGTTCTTATTTTGTATTTTATTTTGTATGTATGTACGTATTTTGTTCCGTTTCAAACCATCTGGATCAAAACCGACTCTATCAGGGCTTCCATGTGTGAGGGCGGGAGGGTGAACAGACCGAGGTAAGGACGAGGAAAAAGGAACGAGCGGGTCTCTGGGACGTTTTCATGTCGTTGACCCGAGCCATAGCGTCCAACACGAGTGTTAGACCCACATTTACACACACAGACATCTGGCTTTTGTTTGGTTTTTGTCCTGTGAGTCAGCAGAAGCAAATAGTGGAATCTACATTAAAGGAACAGTTCACACAAAATGGATAAAGTTCATCGGATTATTCTTATTACCAGTAAAGTTATCATGAGACACAGTGAGGTCGGCTTTGTGTCGGCCTTCTCCACCAGTTTAGTCAGAATTATAAAACCAGATAAATGAGAGTAAAATGTCTTCAGAGCTGATTGGATGAGAGAGGACTGCTGGTTTAAACTGCAGATGTTGAGATGGTGGAGGTGTGAAGTCTTCTGCTGTTCCAGTGCAGCCGAGCAAAACTTCAGGTGCATTTTTTTTTGTTTTTTAAACCTCGAAGTGCTTGAAAATCCTGAAGCAAATATTTGACTGTTGGAGCCACTTGAGGACAGATCGTATGGACGTTTGAGGAGGCTGAAAGAAAAATGTGTCAGCTGAGCAGATCCTGTAAAGGTCCAGTGTGAAGGATTGAGGGGGGGTGTAAACTCATCTGACACTGAGAGTAGTTGTGTTTATGTTACTGGCTCAGTGGCACATGAAGTTTGAAAAGTTTGGCTTCGTGGGTGTCAAATGTCCTGCATCTTAGCCCTGCATTTTTGGGGCCTGTCGACCGAGCAGCTAACTTCCTGTTTAGCCCCGGCTAACTTAAACAGGAATAAAAAAAATGTAACTGTGCAGCTCTTCTAGACTTTCCAAATGTTATTTGACTGAACGGATCAAATTGTGATCGCCAAGCGACTCGTTTCACTGAGTTGTGACGCTCAAATAAATTATATCCACAGAGCAGACGAACCAAACGCTAAAAACACCCGAGCGTCCGAACTCACCGCTCCCTCCCGTCTCCTCCTGGCACCTGCAGTAACAACTTCTGCTTTTCGGCTGGATGTTCACCAGGTCCCAGGACAATCCGCCATAACGTCGCTGACTGTTAATGAGCAGCACTCCTGTACACAACCAAAAAACACCAGTTAATTCACGCAGGATACAAACTGCTGTAACCAATGTTGAGCCACAGCGATCAGTGTTTAATGTTTTATTAACTACGAACTAATTACACTTCTAGGACAGGACGTCTGCTCAGCCGAGAGGGGAAATCCTCCACACTGGACCTTTTTTAAATCTGTTGTTGATGAGCTGTGATTAAAGACGGGCTTCATCTTCAGGACAGCGTAAAACAAGTCTGCTTGCATTCCTGTTGACTGTCGACAGATTCATTCCACATGTGTTCTGGGTAACGTTCAGACCGGAGGCAGTAGAGCTGCAGCTGTCCATTACTCTCGTTGTCTGTAGTCTGATGATTCATTTCTCGATTTTAAAGTTGTGTGGGTGTTTCCTCAAGCTCGAGACGACGTCCTCAAAATGTTTTGTTTTGTCCACAACTCAAAGATCTTCATCTTACCGTCACAGAGGAGGAAAGAAACCAGACAAACACTCGTTTAACAAGCTGGAATCAGAGAATTTAAGACTTTCCAGTATGAAAACAGCAGCTCCGCCCGTCAGCCTCCATCAGCGACCCACGCAACAATCAGGACTTTGTCAACATTTGCTTATGTCCACTTGAATAATTTGCATTCGCGGCCTCTGTGTGCCACGTGTGACCAGCTGACATTGTAAAAAATTCAGATAATAACCCACCTGCTGTGGTAATATTTGAGGTTTGAAACCCATTTTAAATGATACTTGTGCTTTACTTGTATATGTTGTATTCAGTATTAGAGTGTGTTTGAATGATATGCCATGATGTGTATCTCCGGTGTCGTCTTTTTATTTATATTCGAGGGATTCATTCTGTAATGATGTAACTGAATATTTACCCGTTATCGAGATGTTCTCCTCGCCGACGGTCACGCGGTGTTTGAAGGAGAAGCCTGGCGGATCTACAACATGTGGCACTGTGGCGTCAGCGCTTCTTCTTCTTAAAGCTTCTTTTTCTTTTTTTTGTTTTAGGAATGAAACTCTTAATCTTGTGTACTGTATGAAGTTCCTCAAGAGGGTTAAGATCGCCAGCAGCCCCGAACTGTGTCATCTTTGAGATAAGGAACAAAGATATTTGCATGACGGAGATGCTCAACTCATGAAGGATGAGATAACCAACAAAAAAAAATGTCTGTTGTGATTTCTGGTTATTTCACTCTTCGCTCAAAATGTTGTTTTAGATCCAACACTGATCTGAATTCAACAAGAAAACAAATTTAGAGGAAATAACGTCCTTCAAAATAAAATACCTCCTCGATTGGGTTTTTCTCACGCCGACCCACTGTTGTCATCTTTCCCTCGTGCGTCAGCGAGCGGCTCAGGTGAACTCGGCCCAGGACGGGCTGTGATTTGAGCCATAACGCTGATCTCAGTGAGCTGAAGGGACTGTTCATCATCAGAGGAACATTGATACAGATGGTTTGAAATTCTGGAGATGAGCTTTTTGCTTTTTTTGAATAAAATATTTAAGAAAAACATGAAGTTCTGTGTATATTTCCTCCCTCCTGCAGCTGTAGTCCTACTATTAATAGCAAAAGTCTCAAAAATTAGCTACAAATTCTCGTTAAGGAAAATTAGATTCTGCAGTTTGTGTTTAAATCAGGTGTTTGTAAATGTTACATGTTTGAATCAGGTTTATTTAAGAGATTTTAATGTGTGATTGACTTCTGCAAATACCTCTAAACCTTAAAACGCAGTTCATTTTACTCAAAAGAAAATATAAAGACACATGAACAGATAATAATCTGTCTTTGGTTTGTTTATTAAATACAACAGACTTCCCAGCATGCAACTGTCTGACAGTTAAAACTTCTGTGATGGAAACTTGCTGTGTGTCTTTAATACGTTCAAATGTCAGTTATAACAAACCATTAGTCAGATCGAGCCCCTCACACTGTTGCAGTTCAGATACATGAAATATACAAGATTTAATTTAGTACACAACTTTAAAAAACTGAATATCTTCTCAGAATAGTTGAGCTAAAAGTACTAAAAGATAAGTGCACTCAACTTAAATATAAGAACATTTAACTTGATAAATAATAGAATAAAATGAAGTCAAGTTAACATCACACTTTTCTCTTTTGAGTCACTTCCTCAGCACGTTTCAAATCAAAACACTGAGCTGGAAATTAAAGGTCGTGTTGTGTCGACCTCCAGAGAATAAGACGCTGTTGTTTCCCCAATTAGAGAAGCTCCACAGGTGCTGCTGAGAGGAGACGAGCTGGTAAACAGTCTGTTTACGCCTCAGTCCCGTACAGAAACACATTATATTAACAATGAGATGAAGAAATATGGTTTCATTAGAAGATCAACAATTGTACAAGTGATCAGAGTTAAGGGATAAAAAAAATCTAAATTATGACATAAAAAGTCAAAATTATGAGTTAAAAAGTCAAATTATGATATAAAAAGTCAAAATTATGAGTTACAAAGTCAAAATTATGACTTAAAAAGTCATAATTATGAGTTAAAAAGTCATAATTATGAGTTAAAAAGTCAAATTATGAGTTAAAAAGTCAAAATTATGAGTTAAGTCAAAATTATGAGATAAAAAGTCAAAATTATGAGTTAAAAAGTCCTAATTATGAGTTAAAAAGTCAAATTATGATTTAAAAAGTCAAAATTATGAGATAAAAAGTCAAAATTATGAGTTAAAAAGTCATAATTATGAGTTAAAAAGTCAAATTATGAGTTACAAAGTCAAAATTATGACTTAAAAAGTCAAAATTATGACTTAAAAAGTCAAAATTATGAGTTAAAAAGTCATAATTATGATTTAAAAAGTCAAAATTATGAGATAAAAAGTCAAAATTATGAGATAAAAAGTCAAAATTATGAGATAAAAAGTCAAAATTATGACTTAAAAAGTCAAAATTATGAGTTAAAAAGTCAAATTATGACTTAAAATGTCAAAATTACGAGTTAAAAAGTCAAAATTATGAGATTAAAAAGTCAAAATTATGAGTTAAAAAGTCATAATTATGACTTAAAAAGTCATAATTATGAGTTAAAAAGTCATAATTATGAGTTAAAAAGTCAAATTATGAGTTAAAAAGTCAAAATTATGAGATAAAAAGTCAAAATTATGAGTTAAAAAGTCATAATTATGAGTTAAAAAGTCAAATTATGAGTTACAAAGTCAAAATTATGACTTAAAAAGTCAAAATTATGACTTAAAAAGTCAAAATTATGAGTTAAAAAGTCAAATTATGACTTAAAATGTCAAAATTACGAGTTAAAAAGTCAAAATTATGACTTAAAAAGTCATAATTATGAGTTAAAAAGTCATAATTATGAGTTAAAAAGTCAAATTATGAGTTAAAAAGTCAAAATTATGAGATAAAAAGTCAAAATTATGAGTTAAAAAGTCATAATTATGAGTTAAAAAGTCAAATTATGAGTTACAAAGTCAAAATTATGACTTAAAAAGTCAAAATTATGATATAAAAAGTCAAAATTATGAGTTACAAAGTCAAAATTATGACTTAAAAAGTCATAATTATGAGTTAAAAAGTCATAATTATGAGTTAAAAAGTCAAATTATGAGTTAAAAAGTCAAAATTATGAGTTAAGTCAAAATTATGAGATAAAAAGTCAAAATTATGAGTTAAAAAGTCCTAATTATGAGTTAAAAAGTCAAATTATGATTTAAAAAGTCAAAATTATGAGATAAAAAGTCAAAATTATGAGTTAAAAAGTCATAATTATGAGTTAAAAAGTCAAATTATGAGTTACAAAGTCAAAATTATGACTTAAAAAGTCAAAATTATGACTTAAAAAGTCAAAATTATGAGTTAAAAAGTCAAATTATGACTTAAAATGTCAAAATTACGAGTTAAAAAGTCAAAATTATGAGATTAAAAAGTCAAAATTATGAGTTAAAAAGTCATAATTATGAGTTAAAAAGTCAAATTATGATATAAAAAGTCAAAATTATAAGTTAAAAAGTCAAATTAGGATATAAAAAGTCAAAATTATGATATAAAAAGTCAAAATTATGAGTTAAAAAGTTAAAATTATGATATAAAAAGTCAAAATTATGAGTTAAAAAGTCAAATTATGATATAAAAAGTTAAATTATGATATAAAAAGTCAAAATTATGAGTTAAAAAGTCAAAATTATGAGTTAAAATGTCAAATTATGATTTAAAAAGTCAAAATTATGAGTTAAAAAGTAAAATTATGACATAAAAAGTCAAAATTATGATATAAAAAGTCAAAATTATGAGTTAAAAAGTCAAATTATGATTTAAAAAGTCAAAATTATGAGTTAAAAAGTCAAATTATGAGTTAAAAAGTCAAAATTATGAGTTAAAAAGTCAAAATTATGAGTTAAAAAGTCAAATTATGATATAAAAAGTCAAAATTATGAGTTAAAAAGTCAAAATTATGAGTTAAAAAGTCAAAATTATGACTGAGATCCCTGATATGACAAGTGACCAGAGAGGGAATCCATCGAGAGAAGACTGTAAAACAATAATAATAAAATAAAAACACATTTTGAAACAACTCTTCAGAAACGTTCATCCCCTCCAGTCTGAACTCCTCCATCAGTTTCCTCGGTGAGTTTTTAACGTGAGTCGATCACAAATGTTCCTGAGACTCAAACGCTGGATTATCTGTCCCCCTCCCGCCCGCTGCCACGGCCTGCACAGGTACATCCAGGTGCGCCTGTCCTCGGAGGGCCGGCCTCCGCTGGGAGCTCGCAGGTAACCTGTAACTGCAGAAGACCATCCCAGAGACGATCATCAGGACGGCCCCCACCAGCCCGACCATGACGCCGCCCCCCACGTGTTGAGACTCTGGAGCCCGGGGCATCTTGAACTCGGGCGGGAACCTGATGGTCTGATTGGTCAGCACGGAGCTCAGGTTCCACAGGAGAGGTATGAGTGACATCACGGCGGCCAGCAGGCACAGCGCCCCCGTGGTAAAGAACGCCAGGCGGATTGGCGAGTTCTTCTCCAGGCCGAAGTAGATGTTCCTCACGGCGTAAACACCGCCGGCGTTCCCGCAAAGCCCCACGACCAGCGACAGCAGCATGAGGACCTGACCTGCTGCGACCTCCGGCGGCGTGAAGGCCTCCGTCAGGCCCATGGACCTGCAGTGCATGAACGTGAAGCGAGGGGTCACCAGGGTGTGGCTGTCGAAGCAGGCCCGCCACAGGCCCACCCACGCCACGCCCGAGCTGATGACCTCACTGTGGGACACCTGCCACACCCTCCACTGGATGAGTCCCAGGGCCACGGCGGTCAGCGTCCAGCCGATGAAGCCCAGCACCAGGGCGTAGAGCTGGGTGGTGTGAGCGTGGGAGGCCATGTCAGTGGCGCCGCCGCAGAAGCTCAGGTCAGCGAGGAAGTCCTGGTCCCGCCCACTTTGGGTGTCATCAGGAGGTCAAGGCCACGTGGAGGTTATCCTCAGATCTCTGAGGCTGCAGCTCTCTCTCTCCCTGATGCTCTGCTGTCACCACGGCTACCTGACACACACACACACACACACACACACACACACACACACACACACACAGGTGTTCACGAGGGAAAGGTGCGGCTCGTTAAACTGTGGAGCCATAAAAAGGACAATTCAAACTTCAACAATCACAGAATTAATTTTCTCGTCCCTCCATGTTTGGAACAAACCTCAGGTGCAGTTTCATCAGAGCCATCGTGAGTAAGATTACTGATGTTTGGTTTAATCAAATGTTTGTTGCAGACTCTTTATTTGTTTATCACCTGCTGTTGTTTGATTTTCATAAATATGAGACAAACAAAGTCCAGTTTGATCTGTAACTAAGTAACTGAAGAATATTTCAGCTTTTATTTCTCACTCTCTTAACTTTCTCCTCTAAACTCTCTGACATTATCAAACAACTCATCAAATGTTTTATTCTTATCGTCTTAATCATCATGTTGATTATTACAATATCTTGTGAGCTAAATTAAAGACTTAAAGCAGCACGACTGAAGTAAAATGTATGGAAATATATCAAATAAGGAGCAAAAACTGAAATGAAATTATTCGTATCATCATCTTCTTCCCGACAATCTGTGATGTATCCAACAAATCCTCAAAAACTTGACTGAACTCATTTAATTTTCATCTCGTTGAACGTAAATAATGACAAATAAAGACTCTTTCTGCTTCTCTAAATACAGATATTAGTCAGTAAAGCATCTGCAAATTAACTTACTGAATCTACAAATGATAAAGCTGAAACCTGACTGATCACAGACCATTAAACCTTCTTAAATTCACATACCTGAGTGTTTCCTGTCGAGCTCCTCGTGGGACTGAATCCTCGAGCAGGAAGGTGATTAACCCACAGACGTGACACTTCCTCATCGTAGCCCAGACACAGCTTCCCGTCATGACCTGACACTGTCAATGATTGACTGCTCTGATGGAGGCAGCTGTTGTTACTGTGACTGTATTACACATTTTATTGCTGCCCTGACTTTCCACTCAGTCTACTGTCTGTGGGTCACAGTGTCGCGCTTCACTGCATTTACTGCAGGTTCGCAGATAAAATGTAATGAATCAGCTGCTTTCAAGGCTCCATTCAGGGTTAAAAATGTGAGAAAGTTTGAATTTAATGTGGATATATTACAATGATTTGTATCAGCTTTTCAAGTTCAAGTGTATTTGTCATTCAACGATACTTTCATTCATATTTTCACCTCTATCTTGTGACAGCACTGTGTTAACGCTCTGGTTAGGGTTCAAAAAAGTTTGTATTTTGGCTTAAAATACCAGGTTCTGTCGCCACAAACAGCTGACAAAGTCTTGTTGGTTTACACCTGAACTGAGCACTGAACAGTGGTCTCTGGCTTGGCAGCTGTCTCGCTATCTTGCGGTTTGTATGACGTACAAGATTTGAACGTATCTGTGGTTTGCAAACAGTCCTGTTCACTGTGGCTTTCCAATTATCACATCGATACTGTCTTATTAATCTGTAACGTTGCGTTTGTTGTCTTTTAAATGCAATTTTAACATTTTCTAAACATTTTAATGTCTTATTTTAAAGCATGTCTGCGTCTCTCTGTGTGTCTGAATGGTGCTGTATGAATAAGTTTGCAGGGAACCCATCTAAACACCGATAGTGTCGTTGTTCTATATCACATGATGCTTCATTTACACTTTATAATGACACGGTAAAGCAAAAAACATCAGTTTAAATTGGCTGACACTGCAGCGATCGCTGGAATATGTGTCGATCCTTGAAGTTGCAAAAAGTTTATATTCTAAACTGCATCATGTTCAACTCAGAATAAGCTACACTGTCTTTAAAAGCAGCTTATTTTACTTCCCTTCCCTTAATCACACAGTATGAAGTCATGGCTGATTGAATAAGAGGAACTTTGGATCAGCAGTATGTTGAAACACTGTGTGGTGAAGGTGGAGTCACACATGTTGTTCTGATCCTGGAAACTAACTTCAATTTTCTCTCATAAAAAGAAATAAAAAAACACACCAGAGTCAAATTAAAACATAAAATCCTGACGCTGTTTCTTTTTTAAAGGTGCAGTAAAAAACTGTAGGTCAGAGTTGGAAGGTTTCCCAGCATGGGGCTGTAAAGTTATGAAATGATGTTGACTTTATTTTAATATTTCACTGAGCTGAGCTGAAAATGCGTCATCAGAGATCATAAAAAACAGGAGACGAACTAAGTTAGAGAAATCCTGCTTCTTGTTCAAGAGCATGAAATAAAGTCACTGATTGATTCTGATGTTGTGATCGTCTCTTTGTTGTTTCGTTACATAAGATGAAGACGTCACCTCCTCCTGACCGGCGCTGTTCTGGTAACAGATCTGATAAAAATCTTCCCGCCTGTCCAGCACTGCCCAACCTGAACAGTGTAACAGAAACTGCTTCTGTCCGTTTCAAAGGTCTGATACTGAGACTGAAAACTGACCGACAGCTTCTTTAGTAATGATCGTGTTCATGTCAATAATAACCAAAAATCAATTCAATTAACAGACAATAAATCCCAAAAAGACACATTGAAAAATAAAACATTAAAAACTGAGATATTGTTTGAGTATTGGCACATTCCAGTGTTGTGTTTTGATTGTTGGTAATGATGGTTAAATGGTGACAAAACGACAAGAAAAGCTACGATCGCGGATGTTTTCATGCTTTTATTTGTAAAATGACACCAGAGATGAGTATATGCCCGTCCTAGAGCCGACAACAACCAGATAGTGATCGTGTAGACCAGTGACCCTTCTTCCTCCTCTCTACTGCGACCTTTATACTCCGGCCTCCAGATGATTGATATATCATGTAGCCAATGAGATTTCAAATCCAGTAATATATAGTTTTTATCACTTTTTAAAGCCCTAAATGTAGAATATCTCGTTAATGTAGTTTTATGCTCTTCAATAGGCTGTTTTTTTTACTTGTTTTTGATTATTTTATCAGCACAAGGTTAATGTAAATAAAGAAATAAAGAACTATAATGAATTTCTGCTCCCGTTACTCTCAGACAGGCGGATTTGATGAATATTTCCTCAGAAAAACATGCTAGATTTCAGTCATATTGTTATTTAATTTGAACTTGGACCATGTGAGACCGTATGATGTGGACCAGTTGTGTTTTCCAGCTAACAGGCCAGTTTACAGCTCATCTGCAGGCTGATTTTGTTCATTCATTTCAAGATGTCAGACAATGTCTTTATTTTTCTAGAAAATCTTGAAACATCTTGATTTCTAGGAGACAGGTTGAAACAGGTTTAAAAGTAATAAAGTTTCTGGGGCTTTCCGAGGGATAACTGACGTAAAGATGAATAAATCTCGATAAAATGATTTGTTTCAATAACATGACACAAAGCTGACCTTTGTCGTCAGATATAATTAATAAAAAACAAGACTCGATCTCTCATCTTCACCATTTTATTGCTCTGAAGGTTGTTGAAAGGGTGCACTGCATACATGAAGTGTGCGTGGGCCGAACACGGTACCCAGGGGGACGCCCACGCCAGGCCATGAAGTTCACAGTGGTGGGAGGCTACAGTAGGCACGTCTTCAAATAAATATTTATGCAGAGAGTCACCTGATTGGACCAAACCAAAGAGTAAAGTGCTGACCTTCTCCAGCTGTGCCTCAGTCCTTTACATCAGTCAGGAGACCCGTGGTAACGAGACCGTCCTGCAGTTTTTGGAGGAACTTGAGCGAGAAGCACCAAGTGTGCGATAAAACCGTCTTCATGAGAATAAAGTTGTCCGATTCACCTCTTATTCTAACATAAATTAAAGAGTTTCACTCCAAGATGAGATATTATGAGAAATAATAATAAAACTACATGAAGGAAGAGATGGTTTGTTGTAAAAGCAGGAAATATAACGAGTTGATAACACTTTTAAAAATTGGATTATAGCATTCTGGATTCAAACTCTTCATTTCATTAGAAAAAAAGTTCGTCATGAGTCAAAATAAATTACTGGGGAAACATTTCCCCTTTATACATATCGCTCTGTTCAAAAAGGCTACAATAAATTACTAGAAAATATCACTTTAAAACTTATAATATTTAATCACAAACTCAGCCACGTACAGCGAGCGAGTTCATGATGCCGCTGAAACACAAACAAGAAAAAGAGACTGGAAACACTGTGAGATGTGTTTACATTATGTTGAGAACATTATCTGGTTTAAATGTGTAATTTCAAACTGCAGTGATTCACTTGCGTCGAGGTACAAATAAATAAGCTGTACATTATCTATGATCAGGACCGGAGAGTTAACGCTCAGCTCCAGTTGTGTTTGATGCCTTCTGCGTTGAGTCTAAAACATTAGTAAATCATAAATATCTTGACTTTTGAAAGCTGATGAACGTAAAAAAAAGAAATAAAAAGGGAGGAAATTGTTGAGACGACAGTTTGGGCCTCAGAGATGCCGTCGTCTTTACTCATGTATCCGTCTAACGGACTCATCGAAGGCTGCAGATGAACAGTCCAAAAATATATAAAGTCCCATTTCTTTTCCTCAATACTTTTCCTTTACCTTCATGAACACAATTTAACAATACATGAATATGATAATGCTACATGGAGCACCCTCAGATGTAGAGATCCTCCCCCAGCGTCCTCCGGTCATCAGAGCAGCGGCCTCTGGTCCAGCGGCAGACTGTCCACCAGGCACTTCAGCTGCTCCTCACCCAGCTTGATCTTGTCCTCTAGTTTCCGCTGCTCGATGATGAGGGCCGACTTCATCTTCACAAAGTGGCGGTAGTCGTCCAGGCTCTCTGCGTCCAGGTGGGCCTCCATGATGCCGGAAACCAGCCGCTCGCGACGGTCCAGGTTCTCCTTCAGCTCCTTGGCATCCTCGTGCTGTCGCATAAGCAGCTTCCGCTTCTCTGTCAGGGTTCGCTGAGGACGGATGGAAATGAGTAATTACTCTTTATCGAAAGAAATTATCATTATTATTATAATCGAGTTCTGACTATTTTCAAGATTAAAGTCAGAATTCTAAGAAAACAAAGTCAGAACTCAAGTTTATCTTTTTTTCACAGCGGCCCTAATCCTCTCCCGTACACTGAAGACTTTCCTCCTGTACTCTGTAATCAGACCGACGCCGTTACCTTCTCCTCTGGCGGGGCTTCCTCCTCCAGGCTGTTGAGGGCGTTCTCCACCCGGGCGAGCCGCCCCGACAGCGACAGCAGGAGGCTCACCACCTTGTCCAGGTCGCCCACGAACATGCGAAACTTGTCGAGCTGGTTGGGCTGACAGAGGCGCTGCACGGTGGCCTCCACCTCGCGGCCCAGAGCCTCGTTGTCCTCCACGTCCTCCTGCAGGCTGTGTCGCGCCTCCCGCAGCACCTCCAGCTTCCCCGCCAGGCTGGAGATCAGCTCTTGCTACAAAGCAAACACAAACAGAGCGTTAAAACATGAAACATTACTCGCCGTCTCTCTCTCAGTGGGTGAGTTTTACCTTTTTACTGGCGAGGTCGACGTCCAGCTCGTCCTCAGAGTCCTGCTCCTCCAGCTGCTCCTGCATGTCCTTCATCTTGATGAGGAGCTCGGCTTTGGGAGCAGATGTGTTGTAGTAGGAGGAGCTAGGGACCAGAGAGGCTGCTGCCGATACCGACACGTCCTCCTCGTCCCGCCTGAGACACGAACAGAGACAACAACACACAAGTCAACACAAACACAGCTGAGCAGAGCTGCTGACACAGCTCTCTGTGACGCTGCATCAAAGTCTTTAACTTTCTGCTGTTTCTGCTTTTACATTTTTAAAATACACTTAAAGCAGGTCGACCTTTTAGTTTTGAATGGAGGAGTTACTGTAATGAGACATCTGTCCACCAGAGGGCAGGCTGGAGAGGGCTGGACTGGACTGCTCACTCAATGATGACATTGTTATTGTTGTTGTTGTTGTTATTTTATTATGTTCTGTATGTTAATTCTGTGTTTTCTGCCTCTTCCCGTGCTGTATATTATTTTCATCCTTATTATTTGTGTTTATTTCTTTTCAAATTGTGAAAAATAAATCTAAATCTAAATTTCTGGAACATTTATTAGTCTGTAACACTTAAAAGTGGTTTCATTTGTTAAATTAATTCATCAGTTGTGCTGATTTTTCCTTTTAAAAGCTAAAATCATAAACTCTTCTCTGATTCTAAAAATGTAGCTCGTTATTAAAATCATGTAATCAGTGGATGAATCTGAGGATAAAGGGCCGTTCACACCAAAACAATTACTTTAACAAATTTGTAAATTTTATAAATCTTTGCAGTGAAGGATGGTGAAGTCCACACCACAACTACAACCACAGCTGAAACCACAGGACACCACTCAGCTTGATTTCAGGGACGTTTTCCTACAGGAGGAGTGAGTATCATTGTTTTCCAGCTGTGGCTGATCTGTTTTACGCTGCTGACTGATGGATTCAGGAAACACTTCTTAGATGGTCTCTTTATACAACTTATTAAACGCTTATAAAACATAATATCAGGTAAAATGTTGTTTCTGTGAGTCATGTGCAGCCTGAGACTTACTGACAAAAGTTACTTTATACTGATTGGCAGGATAATTGATGCTGACTCAGCCTAAAGTACGAATAAAAATCCTCTTCTGGATGCAACTAAAAAGACTCCACTCACATCAGGAAAAGACTAAATGTTTGAACGTAAATGTTTCGGCAGCAGCAGAAGTTAAAGAAAACAGTCCATTGATAATGAAACGTCCCACCTGTCCATGCTCCTGGGGGACGAGGTGGGCAGCCTGGAGCCGGAGGAGGTCCTCCTGCGCTGCAGGGCTCCCTCCAGGATCTGCTCCTCCGAGGGGAAGAGTCCCTCCATCAGGTCCATGGTGGTCATCCTGCCGCTCTGGTCCAAGATGTCCACCAGGGACTTGTCTTTCCCCATGATGTCTCGGGCCAGTTCCTCTCTCTTGGCGTCCTCCTCTGAGCGCCGAGGGCCCGCTGAGTTTGAGTCCTGGGCCGAGGGGTCCTGATCGGCCTGCCGGGTGTAGACGCTGAACAGAGACGAGGCCGGGCGCTCGCCGGCGCTCAGGGAGAGGACGCAGGGCGGCGGCTCGAAGACGAAGCCGCTCTCGCTGCTCTGAGGCAGGTAGGCCCGGCCCTCTCGCTCCGAGCTGCTCTCGGTGTGGACGATCCTCACGGGGACTTTCCTCACCGGACTGTTCGGATCCATCTCTGCTGCGAGCTTCACATCGCTCTCTGACCTGGACACGAGACGACGGATCTCAGGGTCAAAGACTGTCTTTAAAGAAACGTTGTATATTTTCCAAAACTCTGGATAACATTTCCAAAACTAAACAGTGAAAGGAGAGAAGATTAAAGCAGCTGCAGGAGGAGTTATGTGACGGCATCCTGATGATTAATACAATAAATGTTTCATTATTTCTATTAACTGAGAATTATTTAATCAGGGATTGTTTTCAGCATCACATTTGCAAAATATCAGCTCTTCCAGGCTTCGCTCACAGAGAGGGAGATCTTTTCTTCTCATCCTCAAACACTAAAGATTAACCAACATTAACATCCATCATTTATTTACAGCCATCAAAGTACCAGCTGAGCACAAACAGTCTGAGGCTGCAGCACAAGTTTTCTTCACATCTACAAACTCATTTTTGTGATTTTTTTTGGCACAAATAGGCTGAAAGAAACTTCAGAGGAGGAGGATGTGAGGGAAGCTCATTTCTGCCAGTTAAAGTCTTGTTACAAAAAGTCCCATGGTGAGTCATGTTTGGGATAAAAAGCTGAAATTACGAGAAAAGAAAACATAATTATGGAGTAAAAATCAAACTTATGAGCTAAATTCCAACTTTCTATTTCATAATTATGACTAGCCACGGGGTATTTTTTCCTGAAGCTTAGTTTTCATCTTTTTATCTTTCATGTTGGCTATTTGAAAGACCCCAAGTTAAAATTATGACTTAAACTCTATAATGAAGAGCTGCAGAGAATCGCAGCTGATTTTTTAAAGTGTGTTTCCACCTCGAACAGAAACAAATGCCGGCCGTTCTTTCGTCAGTGCCTCACAGGTGAAGATGAGGTGACACAATCTCATATCTTCCATATTTAACTACGACTCTTCTGTGTATAAACGGAAACTGAACTTCGAACACTTGTCCTTCATCTGGTCTGTTAGAAAATAAACACGGTCCTCAGAATAAAGCCCGGACGGCAGTGAATGGAAACACTTTTTAAAGCTTCAGAGTCGAACATTTCTAATTAAAGGACGGATCGTACAGTAGCTCTGCAGCGGAAAGCAAAGGTCACAGCAGCCGTGTGGCTTTAACTAAATTACAGCCTGCAGTTCGATTTGTCTCCGGCTGCAGATACAGACACAACCAGATCGTCCTCTCTGTCAGCGCCAAACAAACTCCTTCTTCGGTTAATTCTTCCATCACTTTTTGTACCATCTGATGACAACCACAGCTCGCCTACAATCACTAATCATCTTTTTTCTTCTACGACTTGTTTACCTAAAGCCTCTCTGACTGCAGCTTTACGTAACGAGGGGCGCTGAAGAGACCTGAAGATAAGCTGCTTACCTGAGCGGTGACTCATCCTGCACGAACACGGCCGGCGGCTTGTCGGTCAGTCTCAGAGGTGCAAACTGTGGCGAGGGAGACCGAGCTCGGTCGTCATGCAGAGATAAAGTCCGGGACGAAGACAGGGGTGAAGAGGAAGGTGGCTGCTCCTTCTCCTCTATGTCTTCTACACCTACTCCTCCTCTGCTGAGGTGAGGGGAGCTGGCCGGAGTCGGGGCGGTGCCGGCGGAGGAGTTCTGGACAGTCGCGTGGTGCTGGGTGTCAGAGCTGGAGCTGGACAGAGGCTGGAGCGCTGCCTGGTCTGCCTGGGCGCCGGCGAGGAATTCCTGGGAGGAGGATGTGGTTTCTGGGCCTAAATGGGGCCTGGGCGGCGGCAGGAGGCCCTTGGTTTGTGGAGGCTGGGACGAGTGCTGGGAAGAAGGGCTGGGGCTGAGGCTGCGAGGGCCCGAGGAGTGCGTGGTGTGGGAGGCACTGGCAGCGTCTGGTTTGGTCCTGTGGTCAGCGAAGGCTTGGACCGGGCCCTCGTTTCTGGGGACCGACGGGGCCGAGTGAGGGCTGTGGTCGGGCTGGTATCGCTGCCTGGGCTCAGTTTTTCCTCTAGAGGTCAAAATAAAGACAAACTTCATCAGCTGCAGTCATGAAAACACAAACAGAAATGTTTACGACTGAAGACACTGAAACCATTTAAGTTAATAAATAACTTGTTTGTCTCATCCTTGTTTCATGTCCTTTATGTTGCTTTATTTTCACTTACATTTGTTTCGTGTGTTCATGTCACCTGCATTCTTTGTAAACTGCTCTCTTTTTTTAACCACAGGTAAAAAAAACAAAAAACATTTTTATTCTGCAATCCTCTGGGTAAATTCAGTTATTCATTTTTGAAAACAAAGATCATGTTTAAGTTCAGAAGAAGTCGTCTGACTGGTTTATTTGAACCACATTAGTAGAGACTTTGTTCAGTGATAGTGTTGCCTGCTCACAGTCAGTGTAACAGTTGAGGAAACCTGAACCACGAGTGTGAAAACCAAACGCAGAGGTGGGATTACATGTGAGCACAGACAAAGACACGGGCAGGATTCTTATTTCTGTCTCAATAAATGTTTTTATCACACAAATATTTACATTTTTGACACTTACTGTGATTATTAAAATTATTTCCACGATAAAATTCTGACAAACTGGATTTGTCTGTTTTTTAATCCAAACCTTGTAACAGAAAATTTTAGCTGCTCTCCAACTGAAGCTTCTTTAAATTATCGACAAAATAGAATAAATACATAAATAATCGTTACATTAACAGGGTAAACATGTAATCAGTCATGGACAGGCAGGCAACACTTATGGTTTCATTTAGCTCAGGGTTATTACAATAATTGAATCCCTTAATTTTAATACTCACATTAAGGTGAAATGTCCATAACGTGTAACTTTAAGGGCCTTTTAATACAAAGCAAAAGTGCACAAATCTCCTCAGACTTCTGTGGTTTTAAATTGTATATCGTTCAAACTCCTCCCACTGCAAAGGTGCATGAAGTAACACAAAAAGCAGGAATATGAGCAACACTTCAGCTCAGGTATCTCAGTCTGTCCCTCCTCTGAGGCAGCGTGTCAACATGCGGATTGTCATTTCGTGTACTTAACAGCTAAGTGTTCATTTTCACCAGCATCTTAAGGATGAAGTGATACACTCTCCGCCCGCTGTAAATCACCTGTAAATGCTTTTGTAAATCTGGGTGTAGCTCACTACAGGAGTCCAGGAGATACTGTGTGCGACAACATGAGCTCCAACAACACAAGATAAGGTAGAGAGGAGATCTAGTGTGACAGAAAATGATATTTTCCTTTCAGCTCAGGAAACCTGAAAATGAGAAGCTGAGACGTTTCTCTCTCACGACGCTGATACATTCCACATTTACACGAAGCATTTCTTTTTGGCGGATGTTTGAGAGGATTCGACAGGTCAGACTGACACAGCGATCAACTGCGAGACCTTTCTATGACCCCGCAAACACTGCGCCAGCCTGCTGCTCTTCAAGTCGTTGGATAATTGTTGGATTGATTATTTTTTCATCTCTATTGTCTTCTGTTGTGTCTAAGTGTCATATCCCTCTGAGCAGAAACACATCCTTACAGGGTTCAAAATTAAAGTTTGTACCACGTCGTTTTAGACATCTTTTTAACTTCAGTTACAGACGTCGGAAGAACTTCTTGTGGTCCAAAATTAAAGTTTTTATGATGACCAAATTTTACTTCATGAATATACTGCATATACATGCATATACATATATACATACTTCTTGAAGTCCATCAGACATCTGAAGTTGTAAAGATGTCTTAAATTACATGGTTAAACACGGTTAATTTGAACCCTGTAAGATGATGTGAATGGTGAACATTGAAAAGACGTCATCACATCATTCTGGCTCTGCAGTGCGTCTTTCAGATATGTTTTTGCTCAGTGGGATGTTTTATGTGTACAAACATTGAAAACCTCAATCTCACCTGGTGGTGTGACTGCTCTGCTGGCTGTGAGGGTCTCTCCATGTTGAAGGAATATTCTGCAAAAGAAAGACATTTTTTTATTTATTGCATGGCATCAAACATTACTGAGCATCATGTGGAATGAATTCAAAAAACAGCCTTCACTATCCCCCCTTTTGACCAAAGCCCAGAGTTGGCACTTTTTGGCATCCATACTAAAAATATTTTGTTTATTCTCCCGTTAATAAGTTGGAACACGCTACACGGTTTTTAAAAAGTGACGGTCATAAGCAGTGGTAGTTGGTCCTTGGTCATGATAAACCCACCCCCAGCCCCAGATGTACGAGGATCGGTCATTTATACAGATATCAACATATTCTGGGCTTCTCACCTGTGTATAGAAGTCTGCAGAAGGAGAAGATCTGGATCTCTCGTGGATGCACACAGCCTTCTCCTCTGCATCTGCATCCAAGATGTTCTCCGCTGAGTGATACCTCCCTTGCGTCTTGACCTCGGATGACTTCTTCTGTTTGTTCCACGTTGCCTGGTACTCAGCGAAGGTCCCAAGCCTCTGCTGCTCTAGTAAGACCTGCTTACGTCCAGGGCTGAGTTGGTTGGGGTCTGCGGATGGGTGAACTTCCTCAGTCCTCTCTTTGGGTTTGCCTGACTCACCAAGGTCTGTGCTCAAGTTTGTACCCTGACTGGACTTCAGCACAGGCCTGGGAAATGTCGGTTTGGCCTCAAAAAACTTCCTCCGCTCTCCAAAAGACCCTGTTTGAGGTTCTCCCTCCACTCCCACTTTGTCTATCTTGTCAGGCTCTGAGAAGGAGTGCGTCCTCTTGGCAAGGGGGAAGCGCTTACGTCCTCTAATGCGTCCGTTGGAGGTTTTAACTGCTGGCGCCTCTAGAGGCTCAAGGTCTCGTCTTTGGAAGGAGGTAGCCTGGAGGACCCTGGCTTGCGCCTCTTTCAGGTGATCCTTGTAGGTGTTGGAGAAGGAGACACCAGAAGATGTAGAAGTCTTTGTGGATCTCCATTCCTCTGCCTCCTCTTCCTCTGCATCACATGTCAAGGTTGCAGCACTGCGGCTCTTTTGCAGCTGGGCTCGCTTCTGCTGGATCTCATTGCGGAGGGTTGTGGCGTAACGGTCGCTGCGCCGATTTGTTTTTCCACTGCTGGCGGCCACATCACTGGCATCCTGGGTGGGCATGGCTGCTGGTTGCCTCTCAGCCAGAATCCTACTCTCCTGGGCAAGGGAGTGGAGAAGTGGAGTTTTCAGAGGGGATATTCGGTGATCCTCTTGGGGCACCCATGGGTCTTGGTGCCTTGATAGACTGACCTTGTGATCATTACTTTGATGTGTTGGGAAGTGTCTTTTCATGTCATTAGTGTGTCCTTCGCCTCTCTTTGCAGCATCCTCTGGGCTGCGGCTTCGATCAGAAAGTTCAGAGGTTTGGCGGTCATAATGTAGACCATTCCCCAGATGGGAATGACCGTTGCGCTCCTTGTTTTCACTGTAAGGCATGTGGAACTGAGGTATGTAATACTTTGACTGAATGTTTCCCTTCATTGAACTTGGGAAGCCTGGTTCATTGCTGTTTACCCAGTGGAGTTTCTCTGCTTCCCCCCTCCGTCCCTCTGCTTTGCCCTGCCTGGCTTGAAGCTCAGCAGTCTGAACCGAGTGCTTGCTCACCAGGCCGTAATATCTGTTGTGACCCCCGTTCTCCAGGTTTGCAGCAGAACTTGCAATGGATGCTGTGGAGTGCCGGACTTGTCTGCGGCTGAAAGCATTTGTGGGCAGATCCTGGAGGCTGCGGTAGTAGCTTCCTACGCTCTGAATCTTGGTGGGAGGAGCTGGCCTGGTCTGGAGGTAGAGGGGGCTTTCGTCGCTGTATTGCCTCTGATGGGCAGGTTTTTGGCTGTAATGAGACTGTCTGACGTCAATACTGGACAGGGAGAAGAGTTTGTTGGGGCGCAGCTGGTTGTGGTTGTGGTCAGCTGCCATGTTGGGATGGAGGAAGTCTTTGGTGGGTAGGGGGTTGAAGCTGTGTCTGGCCTCTGAGGGTTTCTCCTGGTTAGATCTGAGGTCATTCTTGTTATTTTCTGTCAGTTTTTCACTTGACCTGCCTTTGACCTTCACTTGACCACCTTCAGAGTACGGAAACACTTTTGTGGCGGCAAAACTGTCACTTCGCAGGGGAGGAGGTGGGGGAGGAGGAGACTGGGACTTCTTCTCTGGAACCTGCCACACTGGGCCAATGCTGGGTCTCCCCGCAATGGAAACCCGGGATGCTGGCTGCTCCTCCGACCGTGACCCCTCCCAGCCTCCATTCCCCAGCGTCGGCTGCAGGTACCTGGGCCGCTCGGCCTGCTGAGGCCCTTCACTCTGAAGGCCCTTGAAGAAAATGTTTTCAGCACTGGTACCCTTCCTTCCAAATGTGCTGGAGTCATGAACAGGAGGGCTGGAGCTACTAGAAAAACAGCTCAACCCGGCGTCTCTTTTGCCTCCCGTTCCACAGAGCGGCTCTGCAGTGCTGATGTATTTATTTGGTGAAAGACGACCTGGTGGGAAAGGATGAGAGGGACGCTCCAGTCTCTCCATGTTGTTCGCTGAGATGAACTGGCTGGTTAGCTGATGCTGGGTGTTCTGGTCCCCTTGAGTGGATGACTCTTTGGGCCTGGTGGTCAGAAAAAAAAATCATGTTTGAATTTTATGAATTATTGTTTTGCTAAGTCATGACGCTACCTTTGTTGCTCTATGCTTGAAGTTATCCAACTGATCAGGCTGATCAGAGAACCTAAAAGGCTCACCTTGCTTCATGTTTTGGCTGCCAGACTGGTGCTGGGGTGGCCTCTCTCTTGGCGGGCTCGGACTCCTCTTCTGTCAGCTTGGAGGGGTGCCAGGAATGGGGCCGCGAGCCTGGATCATTCTTCCTGCAACAAAACATGTCACACAATCACAACATATAATATCATCCATAACTTGGTAACAACAACCCTAGAAAGATAAAGTGATTACTGTATATTATTGTCTTATCCACTTTGCTCACACCAAACATGCACATACCCTTGTCTGAAGCGGTTTTTCCTGGAGAGCATGTTGACAAAGAGAAGAATTATGTGTCATAAACCCCTAAAACATATTATTATGTTATGGCTCATTATCGTAACAAATATCTTGGAGACAAGAATAAACTAACAAGAATCTACTTGTACACCAACACAAAATGCTACAAGGAACACAAATCACAAACTCGATGACCAAACATCACTTAAGTTCACCAACAACTACCAGCAAACACAACGTGGCTGGCTGATGGTACCTCATGGAGCTTCGCAAAATCTTGGTGAGAAAGCTCCGTGCCACGTGCACCTCGGTTTCTGACGGCATTGTGCGTGACGATACAACATCAACCATTTTACCCCTGATGGGCAGCGAGTGATGGAAAGAGAAGAAGGAAAAGGAGGAAGAGAGACGACACAGAATTACACGTTATCATATAAAACCTTTTGTCTTTCTGAAGCAGGAAAAGGAAACGAGAGAGTCTGAAGGTTCATGCAAGTTAAAATTTGGATTGCACATTGTTGGATTTTTGCCGATATCCAATATTTTTCCCCAACTCATTTTTGCCAGTTGCTCACTGCCGATTCTGATATATACATATTTTTCCCACCTAATTATAGACAATATCAAGTCTTTCCTACCCTTATATCTTGATGGACCACACAGACCAACACAATGTAAACATTCACTGGGAAAAAAAGAAAACTTATTTGTCAACGGTAGAGTTGTAGACCACTTTTTGAGGGTCTCGGTCTCAGACTCGTAAGGTGCCTCCCTGTTTTTGCTCGGTCTTGTCTCGGTCAAGACCAGTCAAGACCACGACTGCAGGGATGGTTTCTACGAGACAAGAGTCACCCAGAAAACCTGATGCCTCCGGAGAAAACTGTATTCAAAATGGAAAACAGGTGTTGAATAAAGATGGTTGAGTTGATTTCAGAGAAAAGAGGTGAATAAAGATGAATTTTCATTCATCTTCTGTGGATGTTTCTCTATGAATGTTGATCTTTAAAGAGCTGCAGGTTTCACATTTTACTGTGAGTGTATTATGCAGTGTGGGAATCACACTGGCTTTGTCTTGGTCTTTAGTCTTGACTCTGTCTCAACCCTTCAAAGTTGTTCTTCATCTGCTCTCGGTTTAGGTGTCTGCATTTTAGACCAAATCATGGAGCGGACTTTCCCTCAGATTGATGTCTGAATCACCAGGCAGGTATTTAGTGAAGGAAACCTAACATACTTCACATAACGGCTGTTGACCCTTCACAAGAGGAGAGGGAGACAGATCTGTCACAGCCATATGGCCCCGACGGAGCTTAGCTGCTCAGCTTTTACAAAAATTAGACACATGTGAGATGGATCTACAAGTTGCTCCTCCAACCACCACGACCTTCCACCTTTAATCTTCTAAAAAGCTGATATTTTTGGTAAGGATTGTTTTCAAGTTCAAACCTCAGACTGGAGTGAAATCTCTCAGCCTTATGAGACTTCAGTCGCCCCGATCGTAGCTTTAACCTCGCCAGGTCGAGACGGAGACGCTGCATTCTTTCAGCACAGGAATGTAGGGAGGTCGTACCCTCGCTTCATGCGGTACATCTATGTTATCCATCTCCCAGGAGTCTGAGAGTGCGACGCCTGCCTCCTGACTTTCTCACTATCCGTCACCTGGCTCTGATTTCTTTACTGTCGTGTACAATCCCTCAGGAGTCAGTGAAGATATTTTAATCATGTCGAGGTGTTGTTGTTACTGATCTGTTGTTTTTCATTCTCATTTTATCTAATTACAAGAAATAAAATCACATAAAGTCAAAAGGAAAGCATGAAACCAGAGAGGAAGATGGAAGGAAAGAAGGAAAACACAGCAGATGTCTCAATGATTAAAAGGGTAACTCCACCAACTTTACACGTTAAAGTGTGTTTACATGTCTTGGAGAGTAATACTAAGTCTGATTCATCAGTGCCTCCAGTGATGTCACTCAGTGGCTGAGTTGCATTGTGGGTAATGTAGGCGCCAGCTTATGAAAAAGAAGAAGAATGTGTGGAATAAAGACGGAGATATCTCTGGTTCTGCTGTATCAATTTTATTACCCACAATGTAACTCACAGCAAAAGACTTAAAACTAGTTTTAGGAAGACCTGTAAACACAATGTAAGGTGCAAAATTGGTGGAGTTACCCTTTAAGAAGAAACGTTGAGCAGTTAAACAGCTAAAATATTAAATGTCACAGTGTTTGATTATAAGATTTGCATTTAATTCTTTTAGTTTGTGACTTAGCAATGTCACAACATGCCGGTATTGACAATAACCATGATATTTAAGAATGAAACACTGATATGATACACACATATCTCCATTCTGACTTTGTCATTAAGTGTAATTATCTTTTGTGAAGACTTTTGTACAGTTTTGATTACAGACTCTCTTCAACTCCTCACACTTGTATTCTGAGTGTGAGTCATTTCCCCAAAATGACACAAAATACACAATAAACAAAACACTATCTTAAAGATAGAAGACAAATCTCCTGGACATCGTGACAACTTCATTATCATGAATAGCAGACCTCGTTTATAACGTAGCATAAGAGGGAAAAAGACAACGATTCCCATGATCCCACACTACTGTTGTCTTTTGCTTTGTTTCGATTCAGACCCCTGGTGTCGCTTTCCTCTTCTTTCAAACCTTCAGACGAATTTAAAGTTCCTTTTTTAAGACAACACAACATCTGCACAGCTGTAGTGCAGTGGGAAATGAAGTGACCGTCAACATAAAACTGCTCGGTGTGACGCACAAAGTGAGAGTTGCGTTGCCTCCAAACAAACTCTGGCACAATGGAAATGCAAATGTCTGTCTTTGTGAAGCGCTGAGGGTCTATTGTCAGGGGATACAGCTGGTCTGTCACAGATATTCGACAGGGGAGGAGACGCCATCTCCATCTCCCAGGATATACGAGCCCCGCTGAGGGGAACTCACTCAGATGACCCAGTTGGCTACGAGTACGCCTCCATAAAAGACAAGAGACTTTCTAAAAAAACTACTAAAAAGGTCAAATGATGAGCATAAACTACAAAAACTTTCATCCTATCAAGTCATTTCTGTCTGGGATTAAACACTCAGTAGTTTGAATGTTTCAGCCTGCAACTATGAACACTTGAATCACTGATTCGTGTGATAAACTGGTTGACGGTGACTTGATAAGTAGTTTAAACCGACTTGTATTGAAGTGAAACGGAGCGACAACATGACAATGAAACTCACCCACAGCTCCAGGAGTTCAAGAAGGACACTTCCACTTCACTTCTGCACAGCTCACTCCCTCAAAAACCCTCCAGGTCAGAAACAAAAACAACACTTTGACACCACAGACGAGCTCTGAGGAATCTGGCTTCTCCTCCTCCTCCTCCTCCTCCTCCTGCTCCCTGTATGAACACAAACACTCCACCTTGTGCTGCGGAGGAGATTTCCTCGGGGATTATGAGGGGGGATTTGAGACGAGGGGGAGGAGAAGTCGTCCTTGTTGTAATCTAGTGTTTGCACTGCAAGTGGCCGAGCCAGCGGGGCGGCTGGGAAAGTCGAGTCTTTTTAAATTGTATTTAACTTGTTAAGCAGATGTTTATCGTAAAGCTGCAACTGATGTTCACAACTGCTTGATAAAAGGTTTAAACAGTGGAATAACTGTTAACTAAAGTATAATTAACTCTATATTTGCTATTTATCTACGATGGTTGTTATAAAGTGTTACCTGCTGGTGTTAACTTGGTCATTTCGTTGTCAAATATGTGTTATTTTGGCCCAGAAAAGATCTGATCCTGGTCTGAATTCAATAATCTGGTGAGCCAGTCAGATGAAATACACAAACGTGAAAACAATTGTAGGACTTTAAGGCTGAAGTTAATCTGAAGTGGGAGACGTGGCACTATTTGTGGTTTGGTTTCAGCCTGATATCTCTTACTTGTGTTGGCTGTACGTTCAGTTCTACCTCAGTGTCCTCGTCAGGAAACACAACACAGACAGGAATGCTCGGCTGTGTTTTGAGAGATACCAGGAGGAGGAGGAGGAGGAGGAGGAGGAGGAGGGAGATACAGAGAGACGACTCCTCCACCATGGAGGAGAAGTCCAGGTGTTATTTTACGTCTTATAAAATCCCCCACAACAAAAGTGAAATTTGGTACTTCAGAAACTTCTTGACTGACTTCTTCTGATTGGTCACTGACAGACAGACGTGACGCCACCTGTTTTATTTTAGGGACTCGTCTTCCTGTGGTTTTAGATCATCTGTTCATCTATCATCCATCCGTTGGTGTCTTGCAAAGGACTGCCAAACTGGAAATCTTTCAGGAGACCTGGAGACATTTCGTTCCGTTTTAGTGGCGTCAAAACTTGTTTTTTTTAAGGACTTTTAGGGACATTTCCAGACAGGTTTTTTGAAGGAGTCCTAGAGACGTTTCACAGTCAAATATGGATGTTTTTTAGGGACATTTGCAGACATTTCTATCAGTTTTGTTCAATGGTGTTTTTTAAGGAGACCTGGACACATTTCCTTCCGTTGTTCTGGAGTCAGAACCGGGTCTTTTTAAAGGACTTTTGGAGACATTCACAGCCCTTTTTGTGGCGTAAAAAACAAGTTTTATAAGGATACCTGTGAACATTTCCTGCCGCTTCTGTGGTTTGTTAAGGACATTTCGGGACATTTTCAGCTGTTTTTGTCGCGACCAAAATTAAATTTTTTCACAGGAAGTCAGACTCACCTCCATCCGTGATCATGGAGACCAAAACCGAACCATGATGTCTTCTGACCCTAACCAGGTGGTGTTTGTGCCTAAACCTAACCAGCGCATGAACACAGCGTTGTGACGAGAGAGAAAGAGAAAACTCAACCTAAACAAACGTAAAGGTGTAACTTATCTGTGGTTTTGTACAAACATACTTAGCTAACATTTATTCTGAGGTTGGGATGTTAACAACCATAATGCTTCACTGCCTCTCTCATTACATCACCACACTCTCCTTTCCCAACCATCGTCTTTCACTCATCACTCTCTGCAGCAGCAGCAGCAGCAGCGGCAGCACAATAGAAAGTGCCAGCATCATCACAGCTGGGCTTATCGGTGTGTCACCGCCCGCACCGGCCACAAAAACTAAAGAGAGGGGGGAGAATGAAATGTACCAGAGGACAGAGTACAAACTGACACAAACAAACCTGAAGATGAGCCACAGCTGGAACATCTGGCTCTGTTCTGCACCGATATCAGACCAACGCTTGAGTCTTTATTGTAAATCTGTCCGACTCAGCACAACAGTCTCATTAATCTGCTTATTTAAGAAAAGAACAACTCTCACAATCCCACGTTGACATATTTCAGCTGCTGTCTTTGTCTTAAACAGTTACAAGGAGGCTGGAACAATAAATCATTCATATTTAACTGTAAAATCTAATAATCTTCTATTAATTTCAGCTCTGCTAAATAATTAAAACTGTTCTCCTGCTTGTTCTGAACAGTTCTGCTCTACTTTACAGAACCAAACGTATTAAAGAACAGTTATTTAGGTATTTTATTAACAGGAACTTTACACCATACACATGTGAACTGGAGAGAACCTTGAAAGAAAGTGAACAAACCCTAAAGAACCCAGACAAGAACAGTAACCTTAATGTATAAGAGTATTTGAACTCCAAAGAACCTTTAAAGGAACAATCTTACAAGAACCAGGATAAACTGAAGTATCACTGAAGAATCCTAAGAACTGTTCTTCTAAATGATTTAAAGAACCCAAACTCTAACTAGAACCACAATGAACTGACACAGAACCCTGAGATAATTCTACTTTATTAAAACTTTAGATCACATAAGATCCTAAGTTCTCCTGACTTGTTCTGATCAGTTCTGTTTAACAGAACCGCAGATGGTGGATGACAACACCACCGACATGTTAACAAACATGTCATCTCACTGCTCACGATTTGTAATAGATTACATAGATAACGGACATAGAAAATATATTATTCTTTAAATAAAAGACTTATCTACATGTTTTCTATCCTGTGAACGAAACACATCGTCTTTGTCTGAGCAGGTAGAAATGTTTAACATGCTGGTTGTATCTCCTGTAAACTGCTGCTGACGGATCAGAAACACTTGTTGCTCGTGGACAAAGATGTAGTTGAACTCCTGTTTACCTGCTCTCACGTCATCCCTCCTTCTCCCACCTCCACATACATCATCTGTCAGGTTTTCACAGCTCTCTCTCCTTCTCCTCACCTTCATGTGTCGCCGCCGTTATCTCACACTCACTCACCGCCGCCTGATCTAATCCTGCTCGTCAGGAAACCAAGAGATTGAATCAGAGGAGATGAAATCAAAGAGAAGTACCTCGGAGCGTCTTTGTCTTCTAAAATCCCAACATGTCCAGAGAGAGGAGAGGAACAGCAGACAGGAGCGCCCACTCTGTGCGAGTCAGAGCAGCCAAAGCCCCTGGAAACAATGGGCTCTGCTGATACGGCCTATCCCACTAAGCAGTGTCAACTCACCTAGGCAACACGGACTGTACCACTCCTCCTGCAGGCAGGGGAGGACGCCCGGCCTGAAGCAGCTCCGAGGGCGACTCTCGGATCTCTCAGAGCGAGTTTTTACATTTCCCTCCTCTACACGAGCCTGGAGTTTCCCCCTGAGCCGACTCAGAGCGGGAGCCTCCTCAGCAGGTCGTTCAAACACACCGACCGGTCACCTTTACCCCCGGTTGACTCGACCCACTCTGCAAAGCTGAGCCCACGCCTGTGGCTTTGCAACTAGTAATTGGATTCAGGCTTTAAGACTC